>NC_141026.1:3695000-3700000 GCF_052040795.2 Danio rerio
ACAGCTCGAATAAGTACCTCCCGGGACGTATTTCGTAGTCTCCAGAAACGTCCGCGGGGCTACGTTTCCACAATGAGCCTGGGTTGAGTTTGTTAAAGGGTCGTGAAACACCAAAACACATTTTTTGTGTTATGTTGACAGTCATATATATGTCCCACATGGCTAAAACACTATTACAGTGGTCTGCTAACATCAAGGTTTTAATAGTTTTGGATTTTTCATTAGTTTTAGTTTCTATTTCATTTTGACTTGTTGTTTTCAAATTCATCTAGTTTTAATTAGTTTTTACAGGTAAATTTACTAGTTTTTCAAGAGTTCACACTTAGCTGATGATTAATAATAAAGCTAGTTTGGCGTGCTGACCCGGGAGAGAGCCCTGAGCTTATAAGATCCTCGAGCCCTGGGCTCCCTCCCGTTGCAAGGCGAGAGGGAAGTTTGAGCTCAGGTAGATCTCGATGACTCCCCTTCCTGCTTATTGTAGCAAGTGTCAGATATGGATGCTGAGAACGTGTACTCAGAGCTTGGCTAAAATATTTTGGATTAATTGTTTAGGGTGCTTGTTTTTGAACTGTGGGAGGAAACCGGAGGACCCTGGGAAAACCCACGTGATCACGGGGAGAACGAGTAAAATTCCTAACAGAAATTTCGCCTGGTTTAGAAAGGAATTAAACCAGGGGCATTCTTGCTGTGAGGCAACAGCACTAATCGCTGGCCACCGTGTCGCCTGTTTGAAAGGAGGGAAAGTAGTATGGGGTGGGGGGGTTTCTTCAAGACGAAGATATTGAGATGAGAAAAGTCTGGTTATTTATAGTGAGTTAAGGATCGTCTGATAGGATAATCGGTCATTAGCTAAAGTTGGAACAGCTGTGAACAATCATAAGCACGTGAACCTCTCGAAATTTGTTTATAAATAAACTTCATTTATTAGTTTCTATATTTCGAAATAACTTTTAGTTTAGTTTTTATTAGTTTCAGTATTAGTTTTAGTTTTTTTTTCTAAATGAGGATATTTGTGGGGTGTAAGAATCAAAATCAACAGGATAAATATCGTTTAATAAAAACTCAGCCATACATTTTTTGAAACCTGTATTCAGAGAACACATGAACACTATCATCTACCGCAGCCATCTACCCATCCTCAAACAGCCCACAAGATAGCAGCCCTAAGTACAATATGTGTGCAAGGCTTGAATGGATGAATGAATGAATGACTGAATGAATGAATGAATGAATGAATGAATGAATGAATGAATGAATGAATGAATATGATAATTTAATAATAAAATAAACAAAAAAATAAAAAATAAGGATTTAAAAAACAAATGAACAAATTAACGGACGAATAAATAAATAAATGAACACAACTAACAAAAACACTAGTGTAAGAATATTAAATCAACCATGTGTGAAAAACAAAAGAGAACTATTTATTTTATTTTTTATTTATTTTAATTTTAATTAAAATTTTATTTAATTATTAATTTTAGTTTTAAATGTATTTATTTATTTAGTTTTATATTTTGACCATACAATTTAGTTTTGAAACTTTTTTGTAAACATTTCTTAATCCAGTTGGCATTTTCTGTGTGGAGTTTGCATATTCTCCCCATGTTGGTCTGGGTTTCCTCCGGGTACTCCGGTTTCCTCAACAGTTCAAACTCATGTGCGATAGGGGAATTGAATAAGCTAAATTGGCCACAGTGTATATGTGTTAATGAGTGTGTATGGGTGTTTCCCAGTGTTGGGTTGCAGCTGGAAGGGCATCCCCTGTGTAAAACATCTGCTGGAATAGTTGGTGGTTCATTCCGCTGTGGCGACCCCTGATGAATAAATGTGCTGAGATGAAGGAAAATGAATAAATGAATAAATGTTTTGCAAAACGAAATCAATAAGACATGAAACTAAGTCAAGTACAGTATTATTAGTCATATGTTTTCACTGTAATGCAAATTCGTAGTTTAAAAGTGAATTGTTTGACGCAGATTTACATTTACATTTAGTCATTTAGCAGACGCTTTTATCCAAAGCGACTTACAAATGAGAACAAGGAGGCAATTTACACAACTATAAGAGCAACAATGAATAAGTGCTGTAGGCAAGTTTCAGGTGTGTAAAGTCTAAGAAGCAAAGCATTAGTAATGTAAGGTATTTTTTTTTTTTTTGTAGTAGTAGTAGTAGTTAGTGGTGGAGCCAGAGAAGGAATTGCAGATTAGGAAGGAAAGTGGAGACTAAATATTTCAGTTTTTAGTCATTTCTTGAAGACAGCGAGTGACTCTGCCGTTCTGATGCAGTTAGGGAGTTCATTCCACCAACTGGGCAGATTGAACGCGAGAGTTCGGGAAAGTGATTTCTTCCCTCTTTGGCATGGCACCACGAGGCGACGTTCATTCACAGAACGCAAGTTTCTGGAGGGCACATACATCTGCAGAAGTAAGAGCAGATAAGAAGCAGCAAAGCCAGAAGTCGCTTTGTAAGCAAACATCAGAGCTTTGAATTTGATGCGAGCAGCAACTGGCAGCCAGTGCAAACGGATGAGCAGCGGAGTGACATGTGCTCTTTTAGGTTCATTAAAGACCACTCGTGCTGCTGCGTTCTGAAGCAGCTGAAGAGGCTTGATAGAGATAGCTGGAAGCCCGGCTAGTAGAGATTTAGATGCGATGCTTCTGAGAAAGCCTGAAAAATCAAGCACAGCGCTTCATTCAAATCAAATTCAAATGTGCAAACTCTCTCTTTTCAATAATATATGATATATGTATATAAAAGGAGTGAGAAAATCTGAATCTTTGAGCTTTGTCACACATTTCCTCTGTATATTTAGTCCTAACATCAGCGGAATTGAGAAGTTGTATCACCTCCAGTGTCAATTATTCAAAAGCCGGTCTCAGATCAGTTTAAGGTGGAGAAGAGAATGGAAATGCTTAGAGGAAAAGCTTTCAAACATTCTCCATTTCTGCGCCTCTCATCTGGATCAAACAACATCCAGACTAACGCACAGAAAGATTATAGAGACTCAGAAGACACAAGACTCGACGCAGCGCTTTAATGAGAACGCAATGAAGGTTAGCCTGACATTCTGAACTTCAAAGAAAACAAACAAATAAACAACTGAATTTACGAGGCGGAACAGCTTGAGTTACATGACTGTACCATGGTAAAACATGGATATCACAAGTCAGATTTAAAATGGTGAGAGTTGATGTGATCGAGAGAGATGTAGAAATGGTTTGAAGGTTAATATCCTTGTGTAATATGAACATATTTATGATTAATCATTATGCTTCCAAATGGATTTCCTTATGAAAGGCCCTAAATTAAATCCACGATGTTGAGCCATAAATTCTTGTTAAAGTCTTATTGCTAGCGAACATGTCACGCTTCTTATGGTTACTAATTTAATGTGTCTTGTTAATCTGGGAGACTTCTGACAGACGTTAATGACCGAGAATTGATTCAGAGTTATAGGTGTGTGTGTGTGTGTGTGTGTGTGTGTTTTAGGGGGATGGGGTGAATTTCCTGGTCTTTTTCTAGGTTTCAGAGCGTTTGACGCCAAAAGGTCATTTCAGTGATATTTTAACTGGCCAATGATTTTAAATGTGCAAAGTGTTGTACGTAATCCTAATCTGTGTATGAAAAAGGAGCTTTAGTTCTGTATGATTTCCCTCAGGATGAGTGAGGTACTGTATGAGCTCATATCACAGATCAGCTCTACTGTCTCATGTTTAAAGCAACGGTGTCACTGAACGCTGAAAGAGATCCTTTAGAATATTCCAGACTGTTGAAAACACATTTATACTTAAACATGCACTTTCTCATGTGTGTTCAGACCCTCAGGCCTGAGATGAACGGTCTGCAGGACAACATGTTCTGGTCACATTAAATATCATACATGTTTTGTTTTAAGTGTTTTTTTTCCGTAGATTATTTTTTGTTTTGTTTTGGTGGGGGGGTGGGGGGGTGTTTTATTGGGTTTTGTTTTTTGTTAGTTTTTATTTGTTTCTTTTTTATGTTTTTATGTAGTTTTTTCTTTAGTTTTCTTCTTTTGTTGTTTTGTTATTTGCTTTTTGTTTTGTCATGTTGTTTATTTTTGTTAGTGCGTTTTTTTGTCAAATTTTGTTTTTTCTTTTTTTATCATTTTTGTGTTTGCTTTTTATGTTGCTTTTTCTAAGGTTTTTTGTTTTGTTGTTTTTTGTTTCGTTTTTTTTTTTGTCATCTTTTGTTAGTTTTTTGTTTGTTTTTGATGTTTTTTAATGTCATATTTTTTTCCTTTGTTTATTTTTGTTTTGTCACATTTTGTTTTATTAGTTTTTTTTGTTATTTTGTTTTGTAATTTTCTTTCTATTTTTTGTTTGTTTTTTGTTTTTCTTTGTTTTGTTTTTTGTAAAATTAGTGTTTAGTTTTTTGTTTTATTGTTGTTTATTTTTCTTTTTTGGTTTTGTAATTTTTTTCTGTGCTTTTTTATAAATTTTGATTTGTTCTGTTTTTTTGTTTTGTTTTTTAATTTTTGTTAGTTATTTTCAAAATAACTTTTTTGGTTTGTTTTTACTTGTTTATTGTTTTGTTGTTTTGTTTTGTTTTTTTGCTTGTTTTTGTTTTATTTATTTTTTTTTGTTTGTTTGTTTTGTTGTTATTTTCCCGTTTGTTTGTTTTGTCATTTCTATTTGTTTAGTTTACTTGTTTCATTTAGTTTATTTTGTTTGTAGCTTTATATGATTTTTTTTATTGTGCATGTAATTAATTTAAACCAACAGCTAACTAAAAAATAGTAATACATTTCTATAAAACACATTTTAAATATATTTCTTGAGTATATTTTGACTTTGGAGTTACAAGTTCTGTACAGTATTTATGAGATTTCCGACCCACATGTTGTCATTTTGACCTCCGCTCTGCTTTCTGCTCTGATTATTTCCTCTACAGTAAATATTTAAGCTAAAGGTGAAAGCACAAGTATTTACAAACCCTGTGTGACCTGATCTCAGTCTTTGCTATCTTTTATTCTG
>NC_141026.1:3705000-3757500 GCF_052040795.2 Danio rerio
CACACTAAAGAAATAAAAAACTAGTGTTGCAGTTCGCTGTCACACCTGAATCTCTATCATTCTGGATAACACGTGAATTACCGCAGCAACACTCGTCTTAAAGGGAAAACATTTTTGAACAGTGTGAATTATGGAATTAAAGGTGTTGTTAAAAACCTTAACTCTGGCAGATGACTTTATACAGCATCTCGGACTGACATTTAACACAGACATGCTGTTGTTTAGTTGTGAAGATGTGCGTTGGAAGAAACACCTTTGATTATTTGTTGATGAAGAGATGAAACGAACGCTGTCAGTGTCTGACGTCTGATTGGCTGTTTGTTCACATGTTCTGCATTTCAGGCACGTTGCTGTTCTCAGCGTGCAGTTTTTTTGACCACAATTCTCTGAAGGTTCACTTTTTTGTTATAACTTTAAGTACTTTTATTGTCGTTTTCTTAAAGACTCTAATTGGAGGAGCACATCTCTCTTTATGAATGATTAAACAAATGAATGAATGAATGAATGAATGAATGAATGAATGAATGAATGAATGAATGAATGAATGAATGAATGAATGAATGAACGAATGAACAAATGAACAAATGAACAAATGAACGAACTGTTGGTGTAATGGTGTGAGGGATATTTTCTTAGCACACTTTGGGTCCATTAGTACCTATTGAGCATTGTGTCAACACCACAGCCTACCTGAGTATTGTTGCTGACCATGTCCATCCCTTTATGACCACAGTGTACCCATATTCTGATGGCTACTTTCAGCTGGATAACACCAAGTCATAAAGCGAAAATCATTTCAGACTGGTTTCTTGAACATTACAATGAGTTCACTGTATTCAAACGGCCTCCACAGTCACCAGATCTCAATCCAATAGAGCATCTTTCGGATGTGGTGGAACAGGGGATTCACTTTATGGATGTGCAGATCTGCAGCAACTGCGTGATGCTATCATGTCAATATGGAGCAAAATTGCTGAGGAATATTTCCAGTACCTTGAAGAATCTCTGCCATGAAGGATTACGGCAGTTCAGTTCAGAAGGCAAAAGAGGGTCCAAACCGGTACTTATAAGGTGTACCTAATAAAGTGGCCAGTTTGTGTAATGCAACATGCAATGTTGAGTAGTAGATAAAATCTCAACTCGATTAGGCAGGGTTACGATTTATTTAATAAAATAGTTGCATAATCCTAAGCAAAACACATTATTTGAGTAGTTAATGGGCAAACTATATATTTATATTTCTTCATATTCATTATACAGAAATTATATATATATATATATATATATATATATATATATATATATATATATATATATATATATATATATAATGGTTTTAGAAGATTTCTTAGGTTGCGGCTGGAAGGGTATCCGCTGTGTAAAAACTTGCTGGATAAGTTCATTCCGCTGTGGCGACCCCGGATTAATAAAGGGACTAAGCCGACAAGAAAATGAATGAATGAATGGTTTTAGAAGAAATATGACACTATTTTACACGTATATTGCACATAAATTAAACAGACAAAGTTCATGTTTGGTATTTAAATATATTTTTATATCATGAGAAATGGTAAATAAGTGGGAAAAGTTTTATAAATATTACAGATTGCTTAACATATTATGGAAAATAACCACTCATAGTCACCCATACTAGTATTTTATACAATAAATATTGTATTTGTTTAAGCTAAACAACTTGCTCAAAGAGCATTTAAACACACAGAACATATTACAAAATGCTATTATTCAGGGGTCGAAAAAAAAAGTATTTGTTAAGCTGATGATGTAAAATTGTTTGATTGTTTCACGTTATTGTCAATTTTTTAGGAATATATATATATATATAAAGTACCGGATTGGACCCCCTTTTGCCTTAAGAACTGCCTTAATCTCTGGTAGGCTGTGGCGTTGGTGCTCAGTTGGTAGTAATGTGTCCAAAAGTGTGCCAAGAAAATATCCCCGACATCATTACATCACCACCACCAGCCTGAACCATGCTTTCATGGTGTTGATGCCAAATTCTGAGCCGACCATCCCAATGTGTCAACAGAAATGGAGACTTATCAGACCAGGCAACGTTTCTCCAATATTTTATTGTCTTATTTTGGTGAGCCTGTGTGAATTGTAGCCTCAGTTTCCTGTTCTTAGCTGACAAGAGCGGCACCCGGTGTGTTTTCTGCTGCTGTAGCCCATCTGCCTTCAGGTTGGACAAATTGTGTGTTCAGAGATGCTCTTCTGCAGACCTGGATTGCAACGAGTGCCTATTTGAGTTACTGTTGCCTTTCTATCAGCTGGAACCAGTCTGGCCATTCTCCTCTGACCTCTGGCATCAACAAGGCATTTGAGCCCACATAACTGCCGCTCACTGGATATTTTCTCTTTTTCGGACCATTCTCTGTAAAGCCTAGAGATGGTTGTGCGTGAACATCCCAGTAGATCAGCAGTTTCTGAAATGCTCAGACCAGCCCGTCTGGCACCAACAACCATGCCACTTTCAGGCTATGAATCACCTGTCAATGACCTTTTATTTTAAAATTAAGAGCTTAGAATCTTCATATAACCTATTTGTAAAAAGCGTTTCCCAGTGCTAAACACAGTGTGCAGCAGAAGCGTGTAGATTTGAGCAGGCGAGCGTGGTCTCCTGTGTTCCTCCAGACTTCTGCAAAGCTCCTGGGAAGAGGCTTCAAAGCTCCAGCTTCAAACAGCAGCTATTAAAGGCTTATTAGTTACTCGGATACTGCGCGAGTGTGTGTTGCCGTGCATGTGTGTTTACGTGCGAGACAGATAGTCGAGGGGAAGGAATTAACAATGCTAATAAATTCCGCTAACTAATTACCCTTGATGAAATGGAAGGAAGGTCAGTGCAGCGACGCGGCAGGATTGACAGAAGCAGTTTTGGGGTTGAAGGAGAGCAGGCCGAGGCCATGTTTTCTGACATTAGTCTTTACAGACGCCTACTTCACTGTCACAGGAGCGTCTCTTCTGATTGGTACACTGATCAGCAGATTTCTTTCATGTCTTCCTCAGGGTTTTGTACACACTAATCCTTAACATTGCATCCTGCGTGTGTGTACAGGAATCACACATTATTTAAAGAGTAAAGTTTTGCCTGTGTACATTTTGCGAATGCGTACTCGGGCTATGTTTGCTCCAACCCAGGCTCATTATGGATACGTACCCAGGTCTACATTTCTGGGGACTGCAAAAATATATAACTGGAGGTAGATCTGCTCACAATTTTTGTTTTTGCAAATTCGCCACTGTGTACGCTTTTTGATTATCTTACATTTTTCTGTATCATCTTCTAGCGTAAATCCACCAGAGGGCGCAGTATACACTTCAGGTGACCAGGCCTGCTTGCTGTCAACTGACTAACTGACTGACTCACTGACCAACTGACCCACCCACCTCTTCCCTAAATCCAACCGATAGTGTTTAAAAAAAAAAAAACTATTGCGTAATTTCACTGGGTTTTCAGCCTGTTGTTTATTTAATATTTTTTATTTATTTTACCTGATTTCTGGAACCATTCTTCATGTCGAACCTTGTCATCGGGGTCAATTTTGACAAGCCACTGGGCAAACTGCTAACAGTGGAAAAGCCGTCCACATGGAAACAAGAGGTCAGCTGGTATCGCTAAAAGGAACAGAAACCGTCTGCGACGTCATACCGCCCCGTAGCGTTCATTTTAAAGACAAAATGCTGCCAGAAGTACGTATATACATACATAATTCATGCTCTCCCGAAATGTAGACAGGGGTACATATCCACTACGAGCCTGTGTTGGTTGCCGACAAACCGTTGGAAGCCGACCAACTTGTCATACATAATATATGACCTCGCGATTAACTGACCCAAACCACCTTCCTTAAACCCAAGAGAGGTTTTCAAAAGCAAAGGGGGGGAGAAAATGCACCGCGGTCATGTACTTTTACCACGATTTTACATTGCTGTATGATTTTACCTGGATTTTGTCCTTAATCAGACTTTAATCCAGTCTGCTCTGGATCTCAAGTACACTATACACAACACAGGCTCATTGGTGATACGTACTCAGGTCTAAATTTCAGGGGACAGAGAAATACGTAACCAGAGGTACATCTGCTTGCAGTTTTGCAAATCCACCAGAGGCTGCTGTGTACGCTTTTTGATTATCTCAAATTTCTCCCGCATGTCCTCTTCTCATATTAAATCCACCAGAGGGCGCAATATAAACTTCAGCCAGACCAGGCCAGCTTGCTGTTGACTGACTGACTGAACGACTGACCCAACTACCTCCTTCCCTAAACCCAACCGATAGTGTTTTAAAAAATAATCTATAAAAAACAAAGGCTGCCGCATGACTTCACCGCATCATTTTCAGCCTCATTTATTTATTTATTTTTTGCTTTTACGTTGTTTTCTTTTTTTGCGTGGTTTCTGAAATCATTCTTTGCCAGACTTGAATCCCATTGCTATGGTTAACTCCACTCTATGTCCTAAGTCAGCCGACGTATGCGGCAAGCTACTGGCCAAACTGGTAACACCGGAAAAACCCATACGGAGGTCCGCTGGTAGCACGGAAAACAGAATTGGAGGCATTATACCACACCATAGCGTTCATTTTAAAGACAAAATGCAGTCAGAAGTACCTCTGGCTACATAATTTTCTCTCTCCATAAATGTAGATATGGGTATGTATCCACAATGTGCCTGTGTTGACTATACAAGGTGAGCCACCAAGCAAACTGACCACTCCAAAAAAGTCATACATACAGAGAAGAGCATCCAATTAGGGTTCAGAAACACATTTAAGTTGTTTTTTCCTGCTATTTTTAAGGTGACTCACAAACAACCACATGAAAACAACCCTTTATTTGTGTGTAGTGTGACACTGTAGTGTGAAACTTAATGAAAAGTGTGTCATATCCCCTGCTAGCATTCATTTCATTCATTTTGTCCATTTTCAATGAGCCAGGCTTGACATTCAGTCCACAGTGCACTTAAAGTGACAAAATATTTAAAAGCAATGTTGGAAACATGTAACCATTGATGTCCTTAGTTACTAATAGTAAAAAAGAAAAAAACTATGGAAGTCAGCGATTACAGGTTTACATCATTCTTCAAAATATCAAAACTCAAACTCAAGGGTAAATCCCGAACCAGCAACCTTCTTGCTGTGATGTGACAGCACTACCTACTGCGCCACTGTGTCGCCCCATATTGATGTCAAATACTACAATTTATTCGTCATATAAGTATGGCAACCAAAATCCAATGTCATAGTGGTAATGTCCACACAACATTAATCTGTAACATCATTAGATATTGATATTTTGTTGTTTTCAGGCTATGCTGGAAAGTAACCAAAATGCAACGTCTGTCCGACTTTGGACACTGACATTGACCTCATTTTGGGCTTTGACCTCAACCCGATTTTCACTTCCAAACAAAATGCAACGCCCCACGACAATGAGGTACAACGTTAATCTGACCACATGTTGACGTCCAATACCATCCAGAATTATCATTCTTGGGTGAACTATCCCTTTAACAAATTGCATTGTAAACTAATGTTACATACAAATGCCAACATTATCACAATCATCCCCTTTCACATGGATCCATAAAATTGACTACAAAAAGAGCTGTCTTCAGGCCAGTAGTCACTTTGTGTGCATATATGGATCATGCAGGCTGCCTTTGTTATATTGGTTATCAATACTCACTCGTGCCCATACTACACATGCATATGTACATGCACACCATGTCAATGTTATTGCTTTAAAAGCATACACCTTGGAGCTCAGCCAACATTGCATTTTAATTCCCCCAACGCTTCATCATGTACATAAACAGCCAACACGTTGCCATGTAAACATAAACCTCATTACATTGTGAAATCGAGTGTTAGTAGACGAAGTGTACATGAAGCATGGAGAATGGGAGGATGTCAATCAAAGTGTTTCTGCTGACAGTTTTAATCAAGTGTGAGCATTCATTCATTCATTCATTCTTCTCCTTGTCGGCGTAGTCCCTTTATTAATCCGGGGTCGCCACAGCGGAATGAACCACCAACTTATCCAGCAAGTTTTAACACAGCGGATGCCCCTCCAGCAGCAACCCATCTCTGGGAAGCATCCACACACACATTCACACACACACTCATACACTACTGACAATTTAGCCTGCCCAATTCACCTGTACCGCATGTCTTTGGACTGTTGGGGAAACCAGAGCACCCAAAAGAACGCAGGGAGAACATGCAAACTCCACACAGAAACGCCAACTGAGCTGAGGATCGAACCAGCGACCTAGCGTGTGAGGCGACAGCACTACTTACTGCGCCACTGCTTCGACCCAAGTGTGCTCATAAAAAAATGAATGAATCAATTTTTACTGTTAGAAGCTGGTTATATTTACACGCCGTTGCCACACAAACCCTTTTAGAAGTGATTTTTGCATATAAGTTCCCTTTTAATACACAAAACAAAACTTTTAATTGGCATTTTTTGGTCACTTTCTTGTGTTTTGGTTATAATAAGTCCCCAGATTTTGCATTTTCATTTCCGCAAACGCTTCATCATGTAATTAAACAGCCAAAATTGCCATGTAAACATAAATCTCATTATATTGTGAAATCAAGTGTTAGTAGACGAAGTGTACATGAAGCATGGAGAATGAGAGGATGTCAAAGTGTTTCTGCTGACTGTTTTAATCAAGTGTGAGCATTCATTCATTCATTCGTTTTCTTGTCGGCGTAGTCCCTTTATTAATCCGGGGTCACCACAGCGGAATGAACTGCCAACTTATAAAGCAAGTTTTAACACAGTGGATGCCCTTCCAGCAGCAACCCATCTCTGGGAAACATCCACACACACACTCATACACTAATGACAATCTACCCAATTCACCTGTACCGCATGTCTTTGGACTGTTGGGGACACCAGAGCACCCAGAGGAATGCAGGGAGAACATGCAAACTCCACACAAAAAACACCAACTGAGCCAAGGATCGAACCAGCGACCTAGCGTGTGAGGGGACAGCACTACCTACTGCGCCACTGCTTCGCCCCAAGTGTGCTCATAAAAAAATTAATTAATCAATTTTTACCGTTAGAAGCTGGTTATATTTACACGCCGTTGCCACACAAACCCTTTTAGAAGTTATTTTTGCATAAAAGTTCCCTTTTAATACACTAAACAAAACTTTTAATTGGCATTTTTTGGTCATTTTGTTGTGTTTTGGTTATAATAAGTCCTCAGATTTTGCATTTTCATTCCCTCAAACGCGTCATCATGTAAATAAACAGTCAAAATTGTCTTGTACACATAAATCTCATTACATTGTGAAATCAAGTGTTAGTAGACGAAGTGTACATGAAGCATGGAGAATGAGAGGATGTCAATCAAAGTGTTTCTGCTGACTGTTTTAATCAAGTGTGAGCATTCATTCATTCATTCGTTTTCTTGTCGGCGTAGTCCCTTTATTAATCCGGGGTCGCCACAGCGGAATGAACCGCCAACTTGTAAAGCAAGTTTTAACACAGTGGATGCCCTTCCAGCAGCAACCCATCTCTGGGAAACATCCACACACACACTTATACACTATGGACAATTTAGCCTACTCAATTCACCTGTACCGCATGTCTTTGGACTGTTGGGGACACCGGAGCACCCAGAGGAACGCAGGGAGAACATGCAAACTCCACACAAAAAACACCAACTGAGCCAAGGATCGAACCAGCGACCTAGCGTGTGAGGGGACAGCACTACCTACTGCGCCACTGCTTCGCCCCAAGTGTGCTCATAAAAAAATTAATTAAACTATTTTTATTGTTAGAAGCTGGTTATATTTACACGCCGTTGCGACACAAAACCCTTTTAGAAGTGATTTTTGCATATAAGTTCCCTTTTAATACACAAAACAAAACTTTTAATTGGCATTTTTTGGTCATTTTGTTGTGTTTTGGTTATAATAAGTCCCCAGATTTTGCATTTTCATTCCCGCAAACGCTTCATCATGTAAATAAACAGTCAAAATTGCTATGTAAACATAAATCTCATTACATTGTGAAATCAAGTGTTAGTAGACGAAGTGTACATGAAGCATGGAGAATGAGAGGATGTCAATCAAAGTGTTTCTGCTGACTGTTTTAATCAAGTGTGCTCATAAAAAAATGAATGAATCAATTTTTACTGTTAGAAGCTGGTTATATTCACACGCCATTGCCACACATGCCCATTTAGAAGTGATTTTTGCATAAAAGTTCCCTTTTAATACACAAAACAAAACTTTTAATTGGCATTTTTTGGTCGTTTTGTTGAGTTTTGGTTATAATAAGTCCCCAGATTTTGCATTTTCATTCCCGCAAACGCTTCATCATGTAAATAAACAGCCAAAATTGCCATGAACACATAAATCGCATTATATTATGAAATCAAGTGTCAGTAGACGAAGTGTACATGAAGCATGGAGAATGGGAGGATGTCAATCAAAGTGTTTTTGCCGACTGTTTTTATCAAGTGTGATCATAAAAAAATGAATTAATCAGTCAATTTTTATCGTTAGAAGCTTGTTCTATTCACATGCCGTTGTAACACAAACCCATTTAGAAGTGATTTTTGCATAATAGTTCCCTTTTAATACACAAAACAAAACTTTTAATTGGCATTTTTTGGTCACTTTGTTGTGTTTTGGTTATAATAAGTCACACAGTGGCGTAGCGGACGGGCCCGCAGGACACGCATCGCGGGGGCGCCCCGCGTGATTAGGGGCCCCGCGTCGTCGCGATTTTTAATAATTGAAAATCCGGCAACCGCAATAATCAAACAACTGGTCGGAACCAAAGTTCCCAGGTCTGTGTTCTCTGAACTCCTCTCCAACGGTGGACTACTTCATTCTGATTACTTGCCGCCGAACCGCGTCATAGCTCATACCGTAAAGTTGAGTTGATTTCAAGTCCTCCTCGATGCCCACACCGGAGAAGACGCACCGCGCTGCTCCTCGCCACCGGTTCTCATTGAAATTGAATGACTTCCGGCTACTTTGATGCTCTCGCCGCTTGTTTGTGAACGCTACCCTGCGTCGTCGCTTCACCCCGCCCCCCTTTCCCGCTCCTTAGTTTGTGATCGCTCCTCAGTTGGTAAAGGCTTCCCCGCGTTGTCACTCCACCCCGCCCCCCTTTCCCGCTCCTCAATTTATGATCGCTTCCTCGCGTCGTCGCTCCACCGACTCTCCCTGTCCCCTCAGTTTGTGATCGCCCCCTCCACCCCATGAGGGGGCCCCGTTAGTGGTCCCTGCAGTGGGGCCCCCGCATTTTGCGCTATGCCACTGAAGTCAGATTTTGCATTTTCATTCCTGCAAATGCGTCATCATGTAAATAAACAGTCAAAATTGCCATGTAAGCATAAATCTCATTACATTGTGAAATCGAGTGTTAGTATGGAGTGCACATGAAGCAGTGTTGGCTGCAGTGCAGTGTTTCTCCTCTGTAGTAGTTCATTAACAGACAGGTGCGAGACCTCGCTCCATTTAATATATCCCGGCTCTGTCCTTCTGCCCAATCCCTGCTTACCCCTTCACCTCTTCCCCATGCAATCTGCTTTTTATCTTCCAGGAGGAGGATTTTTATTAAAAGCATTGAATTTCCCCCAGGGGATGATGGCTGCCGCTTGATTAAAAAGGAGATGGAGGAAATGTCAGCCGTGCTCTGTTTGTTTTGGTCTGCTCTTCATGTAGTGTTAATTAAAACAGCAGTCGTTGGAGGATGTGGTCTGAACCCCGGGGCCGATTCACCGGGCATCGGGCCCTCGATGAGTCCTACCTGAGATACTCTGCGTATGGGTGATAGCGCTGTTATTTAATGAGGGGCAGGAGGTGTTTCTCCCTGAGGAAATGAGCTTCTTCAGCATTTAATATTTCTCCTGTTCGGGGTCTGGTTGGTGAATGCCATAAGAGCTTTGCAGGGTGATCTGTAACGTTTAGTCAACTGATGGAAAGTTGAATCATGTACACTAAGGCCCAATCCCGATTTTATTTTTGTACCCCATCCCTTTCCCCTTGGTCCTTGAAATAAAGGGTGAAGAGGAAGGGCTTAAAAATGTAGCCCTAAGAAATGGGACAGCGCTACAGCACCTGCACAAGTCAACATGTCATCGTGATCTCGTGCTTCATATGAGATCAGACGATCTGCTGCAGTTATTCCAGTTGTGTTATTCTTTGGTGTTTATATTCAGGAAATCACTGAGGGCAACGAAATTATGTTAACATAACCAGGGCTTTACATTAACAACCTGCCAAATGCGTTTAGATTTCAGCTTAGAGAGACACACATTTTCTTACCCTTGGTTTTGAGTGTGGTCCTGAAAAATCTCAAGAGCTATCTACCCCTTCTCCTTAGCCCTACGCCTTTAAGCTAAAGAGAATTGGGACACCCCTACACCTTCACGTGAACACGCAAAACGAAGGGTAGGGGTAAGGGGTAGAATTGGGATTGGGCCTTATTGAAAAAATGGAAAATCTTAACGGGACAGACTTAAACAAAGCTAACATGACGACTATTAAAGGGCAGCTATTATGCTCCTTTTTACAAGATGCCCTTAAGCTCAAAATGCAGAACAAATAAAGTTTTTATAACTTTTTAAATCTGCGCCTTTTATGCTTTGATCTTAATTGTGGCGTTTTGGTGCCTGTCGCTTTAAATTCAAATGAGATCGTGCTCTTCTCAAAAGAGGGCGGAGCTACAAATGCCTATGTGTCAGCAAAGTGGCAGATTCATAAACAAGACTAACGTCCTATGCTAATAAAGGACACATGGTCACTAGTGGGCGGGGCTTTCCCCCTCTGATTACACGTACAAATGGAGAATGTCAATCAAAGTGTTTCTGCAGACTGTTTTATTCAAGTGTGATCATAAAAAAATAAAAATTAATCCATGTTTACCATTAGAAGTTGGTTATATTCACAGACTGTTGTCACACAACCCCTTATAAAAGTGATTTTTGCATAATATGTCCCCATTAATACAGGATTAAAGACAAAACTTTTATTTATTTATTTATTTTTATTTGTATTTTTATTTATTTATTTATTTATTTATTGGGGGGGGGGAGTATTTTTTGTTGTGTTTTGGTAATAATAATAATAAAAAAGTCCCCACATTTTCTAAATGTTTACTGTTGTCTAGAAAATCATCTATACACAAATATATTTTAATAAAGAGAAAATACTGAAGTCATTGTCCCTTCATCAAGTCAAAATGAAAATAAAAAATGTTGCCTAAGCAACTGGCTGCAATAATAATAAAAAGCAAACATGATGGGGAAAAATGTTTGTTTTTTACTTCAGTTTATAAAAAAAATATATTTATGTATAGAACATTTTCTGGCAAGCAGTAAACGTATAGAAAACCTGGGAATGTTTTATTATTTAATTGTTGTCTTTTCTGGCAGTGGAGCTGTCTTTCATACAGTATATGTGCCAAAATTGTTAGATACCAAAAAACAAAACATCATAGATTTAGTGTTAATAGTCTCACTTCCAGTTTCTCAGTTAAATGGCATCTGTCAAAACAAAATCAACACATTCTCAGAATTTTCGATGTTGTTTTGTCAGCAGACGCCCCCCATATGTCTCGCTACATTAATTAATTTGCAGGACAAAAAAACTAAAACCTGAAGCGTCTAATTGAAGAAGATTTAATTATCACTTAAATAAAACCGAGTGGCAGCAAACATTTGATTTCAGATTCATTTAGTTGTTGCTAATGCCGTATTAAATTTACATTTTAATGTTTTGAAATCTCCTTTTGACGCATTGTCAGTAGAAATGGTGAGTATAATTTTTACTGCTGTCCCATGTGGAATCATACTGAATGATGATTTAGACGCAGACCATAATAAATGTGTAAATGTCAGTTCTACAGTATATTTCCACAGCAAAAGCTTTTACAGTATATTATGATGTCATTACATTAATAATATACCAAGCATTATGCATATTCCTGGTAACTGATTACAGAATCTAAACCATCATATCTGATTTCATTACTTGAAAAATGGCTTATGCTTACTATACAGTTAAAGTCAGAATTATTCGCCCTCCTGTGAATTTTTGTCTTCTTTTTCAAATATTTCCCAAATAATGTTTACAAGAAATATTAATATATACAAGAAATTTTCACAGTATTTTCTATAATATTTTATATGTCTTATTTGTTTTATTTCGGCTAGAATAAAAGCAGTTTTTTATTAAAAAAAAAAAAAGATTTAAAGGTAAAAATTATTAGCCCCCTTAAGCAAAAAAAAAAAAAAAAAAAAAAAAATATATATATATATATATATATATATATATATATATATATATGTTTTTTTGCTATATATATATATATATATATATATATATATATATATATATATATATATATATATATATATATTTGTCTATAGAACAAGCCACTGTTATACAATTACTTGTCTAATTAACCTTATTAAGGTTGTGTCACTTTAAATGTCACTTTATGCTGTATACTAGTCTTGAAAAATATCTAGTCAAATATTATTTATTGTCTTCATAGCAAAAATAAAAGAAATCAGTTATTAGAAATTAGTTATTAAATCTATTTAGTTTAGAAATGTGTTAGAAAAAAAATCTTTCTGTTAAGCAGAATTTGGGGGGAAAAATATACAGGCGGGTTAATAATTCAGGAGGGCGAATAATTCTGACTTCAACTGTGTATTAGTCTCTCTGGGGCTGTTCCATTTGGTGTGTGTGAGTGCTGTAGGTCAAGTACCGAGATCAGCGTGTGTATTCTGGGTCATGTACTCCTGCATTGTTGCATGTCTGAAGCATTCACTTGCAGACGCGACATGTGGAAACTTCCACAGCTGTAAATGATCCACAAGAGCACCTGTCAGACCAGACCTCCAGTGGATGTGACAGGAGACGGACTGTTGAATCTTGTTCTCTGAACATGAATATGTCTCTTTAATGAGTGCAGAGGAATATGTACTGATCAGGGTTTGCTCTCTTGAAGAAAATGGCATACTTTTGTAGATACTTTTCCCCTCCTAAAATATGTGGGTGGATGGATGGATGAATGGATAGTAGGTAAAAAATGGCTACACCTTATTTTGATGCTGCCTTTAATGCATTTTGTTGAATTTAAGTTAAACTGCATCTATATGCCAGATAATTCTCAATAGATTATCAGTAGACTCTTAGGTTGGGGTTAGGGTTAGTATGAGTTGACGTATGTGCAAAGTTTCTTATAGTCAGTTAAACATCTGTTGAATGAGCAACATTAACAGATATTAAGCAGACAGTCTGCTAATTCTTAAATGAGAATTGGCATGCAGTTGCAATGCTTTTAGTCAGCTAAATGTGTCTAAGTAAATTTGACGTGCTTATGATCACGTGCTTATGATTGCTTGCAGCTGTCCCCACAATATTCAATTCATGATTGACCAATCAGACGATTCCTAAGCCACTTTAAATACCCTCAGTTCAATATTACAGCCAACTTCATTTTGAATCCCCCCTTCCACCCCTCCTCCTCCTCCTTTCCTAGATAGGTGGCACGGTGGCCCAGGGGTTAGCACTGTTGCCTCACAGCAAGTACGTCACTGGTTCTAGTCCTCACCAAGCCAGCCGACGTTTCTGTGCGGAGTTTACATGTTCTCCCTGTGCTCACGTGGGTTTCCCCCAGGTTACCCGGTTTCCTCCCACCATCCAAAAACATGCAGTTAGTTGACTAATCCAAATCGGCACCATAGACATGCTAAGTAGTTATCTCTTAAGAACAATCACTGTCTGTTCATTAGCTAATACAGCAGGGAAGTTCTCGAGATTTACCTAAGCTCAAACTCCCTTCTCGCCTTGCAAACGGGAGGGAGCCCCAGGCTCGAAGATCTTATAAGCTCAGGACTCTCTCGGGACAGCCTGCCAAACAAGCTTTATAATCAATCATCAGCTAAGTGTGAGCTCTTGAAAGAGTAGGCCCAGTAGGTAGTTCTGTCGCCTCACAGTAAGAAAGTCACTAGTTCGAGCCTCGGCTGGGTCAGTTGGCGTTTCTGTGTGGAGTTTGCATGTTCTTCCCTGCGTTCGCGTGGGTTTCCTCCGGGTGCTCTGGTTTCCCCCACAGACTAAAGACATGCAATACAGGTGAATTGGGTTGGCTAAATTGAAAGGGCATCCGCTGTGTAAAACATATGCTGGATAAGTTGGCGGTTCATTCTGCTGTGGTAACCCCAGATTAATAAAGGGACTAAGCCGAAAAGAAAATTAATTAATGTTTAGTCAGTTTGATTGATATAAGTTAAGATGATTTGGAAAAGCTCATTTGATTCAATTAAAAAAATTAAGTCAGTGAGATTATTTTTACAGTGTAAGGCCCTGTTTACACTAGTGCGTTTTAGTTTTAAAACGGCGTTTTAAATCAAAAACGATCAACGTCCACACTAGCTTTTCACCTAGCGTTTCTGAACATATATCCGTCCACACTACGCCACCAAAAACGTGTATCACGTGACCAATCGCGCGCTCTGGGCATGCGCGTTCTAGTATAAACAGGAAGCATGTGTCACGCTCGGCATTTGGTTATTGTTAGTCAACAAACGCCAGTTCAACAATGAACGCGATGGCAAAGAAAGCAAGAGAGGTATTTTTGTGGACAAACGACGAGGTTGAGTTGTTGTTACTAAGCGTAACAAATAAATAACTGCACAATGGCACCTAAAACAGACAACAGTGCAAACAACGCTCCCATTTCTGTGTCCTTGTTGTTGTTTACAGTGAAGGCTGGTCTGCTGTCTTCCGGTGGCGTTAAAGCCATGTGTTGTAGTCATGTGATAGGAGCTTGGCGAATAAGATTAGGATACGCAATAAAACAAAAGCCCCAATCAGGTAGCAAATCTCAGCAGCCTCCGTTTTCAGATGTCTCTGTTTTTCCCCATCCACACTGAGACGGAGCAGCAGCGCTTCAGAATAAAACGGCTTGTCCAGCATTTCCAAAACGCTCCATTTTCGGCGCTCGAAAACTCCGGCGTAGTAACCGTAGCAAAACTTGCTTTTCAAACTAAAACGCATTAGTGTAAACGGGGCCTAAGACACTTCTTTGGGAAACCAGCTCTAAACCCCATCACCTCTGCCTCCGCACTAAACACTCTGTCCAGACGGAGGCTGTATAAAATGCAGACAGAAGTCAGGTGTGCGTCGACTGCAGCATAATGAAGTGGTCTATTGAGTGGACAGGTGTCACTGTGACCGTCCGCCCAGCTTTAGTGTGTGTGTGCGGGGACTCGACGCCTCTGCAATGGGGCTTTTTGTTCTGGAGTGTTACTGTGACGAGATGTTTGGCTCTTTGTACCTGCTGGATTTTCTGGAGGCGAATGAAAGAGAGTGGGATTCAGCTGTAACGCAGACAGACCGACTGATAGAGGGAAGGATTTGCTCAGGGGGAGACAGGAGGATCTTTATGGCTTGTGAATGTCGGTGTGAGAGTGTCTCATGCTGCTGGCCTCTGCTGAATTTTAAAGACATGAGACAGTGTGACATCAGGCCCCGAGGATATTGTCTAATGTTTCTAGGTTGTGAATTCCTGAACTAAACGCTGCACCGAGTCTAACTCTCTCACCAAGAATGATCATACTATTGTATTGGTGAAAGACTCTAAACATGCTGTATTTAAACACCAGTACAGTACACACTAATAGATGCACTAATAGTTACCTTTTTAAACCCTTTAAACCCACCAAGAATATTGTTATTATTATTATTATTTTGCATTAATTGTTCCTGGTGTTGTTTGTTACAACACTCAGTGCATCCCACTTTTTTTTAAGTATCAGTATCAACCTTCTGGCTGATATGTTGCTTTATAGGAAAAGTACAAAAATGTATATGAAAATATGATTAACATTACAGTAATAACATTATTATTAATATTAATAAAATAATAACTGTAAAACTACTTTATAGAAAAAAAAATGTTTGCCATCTCATTTAGGGTATCATTTAGATCAAATTGTAGTTTTTAAGTAATAGTCTCAATTGCTTTGTATTTTTTTTTAACCTACTATATTTACTGACATTTAATTAGACGATTTATTGAGTTTTTGTTATTTTTATTACAATATATACTCACCGGCCACTTTATTAGGTACATTTTACTAGTACCGGGTTGGACCCTCTTTTGCCTTTTAAACTGCCTTAATCTGTCATGGCAGAGATTCAGCAAGGTACTGGAAATATTCCTCAGAGATTTTGCTCCATATTGACATGATAGCATCACACAGTTGCTGCAGATTAGATGGCTGCACATTCATGATGAGAATCTCTCGATGCTCTATTGGATTGACATCTGGTGACTGTGGAGGCCATTTGAGTATGATGAACTCATTGTCATGTTCAAGAAATCAGTCCGAGATTATTTGCGATTTATGACATGATGTTATCCTGCTGAAAGTAGCCATTAGAAGATGGGTACACTGTGGTTATAAAGGGATGGACATGGTCAGCAACAATACTCAGGTTGGCTGTGGCTTTGACACGATGCTCTATTGGTACTAATGGGCCCAAAGTGTGCCAAGAAAACATTCCCCACACCATTACACCACCACCAGCCTGAACCGTTAAAACAAAGCAGGACTATCCATGCTTTCATGTTGTTGATGCCCAATTTTGACTATAACATGAGAATGTTAGAAATCGAGACTCGTCAGACCAGGCACGGTTTTTCCAATCTTCAATTGTCCAATTTTAGTGAGCCTGTGCAAATTGCAGCCTCAGTTTCCTGTTCTTATCTGACCCGGTGTGGTCTTCTGCTGCTGTAGCCCATCCGCCTCAAGGTTGGACGTGTTGTGCGTTAAGAGATGCTCTTCTGCAGACCTCGGTTGTAACAAGTGCTTATTTGAATTACTGTTACCTTTCTATCAGCTGGAACTTATGTACTCTTTCATTTTCATTCATTTATGCCCTTTCAGATGCAACCCATCTCTGGGAAACAACCATATACACTCATTCACACTCATACACTACGGACAATTTAGCCTACCCAATTCACCTGTACCGCATGTCTTTGGACTGTGGGGGACACCGGAGCACCAGGAAGTACATGTAAACTCCACACAGAAACACCAACCGACCCAGCCGAGGCTCGAACCAGCGACCTTCTTGCTGTGAGCCAACAACACTACCTACTGCGCCACTGAGTCACCCCCTCTTCCATTTTAGTTAACTAATAAAACCCTGTTTACAGCGGCATGTTACAATGTCAGTCATTCATTTTCTTGTCAGCTTAGTCCCTTTATTAATCCAGGTTCGCCACAGCGGAATGAACCGCCAACTTATCCAGCACATTTTTACGCAGCGGATGCCCTTCCAGCCGCAACCCATCTCTGGGAAAATGTTACAGTGTAATCTTACAATAAACTTTGAACATTAAATGTGCATCATTGCATTTTAAACTGCAAATAAAACGTCAATAAAAGTCACATTGTTCATTAATGAAGCAATTTAAAATCTTAAATGAACAATAAGAAGAAACGATAAATCACAAACTAATTTATTCCAGCATATTTTTTTGCACTGCAATGATCAGTAATAATGCACAGCATTTAAAATTAAATGTTCGTATAACATGCCGTCTGACTTTTAAATAGCAAAATCAAATAAATTTAAGCATGTCATTAAATATTACTTTGCAGAAGTTAATTGTAACCATGACATGCAATAGATAAAATGACAATAAATAGATAAAAATCACCTGTCATTTCTGAATTAAGATTTTTAATATGAACCCTCGGCTGTCTGTTTAGTTATAAGACAGAGACTGACATGCAGTGCAGCCATGTGTTTGCACTTGGCAACAGCAATATGTCCTGACACCCTGCTCATCGTCTGTTTTACAGCACATAATATGTTCAGTCTCTGTGTTTTTGATCATCTCCCCTGAGGTGATGCAGTTATCAGGTACGACAGGCGTGGAAACAGACAGCCTTTGAATGTAGTGTTTGCTCCAGAGGGCAGGACGGGTCGCCCCTGATGCCTCTGATGTGTTTTCTGGAGTCAGTGGGCAGAAATGCAGCGACGGTTTGCGAGAGGAAGACAGGTGAGGCGTGTCGGGACGCATCGTCTCCATTGCTAATTCTCTTTGACTGACAGCCTGTCAGTTCGGCTGTGATTCCAGCATTCAGGGATTACAGGGTGGAGGGAATAATCCCCATTTTCACAAATGCCACAGCAGCGCTGGGGTCACGTAATATTTCCCCTGACTAATTTGTCAGAGGTGAGACAGACCTGTTTCCATGCTTTAATTAAATACCTTCTTGTTAAATCACTGCGAGAAAGCCGGCGGTGTCTTCGTCATCACTGTGAGCTGGGCAAAACTGCAGTCGTATTTTCATCACCCTGTTAATAGAGAATTAAAGGGGCGGTTCACACAAATCTGAAAACATTGATCATTTATTAGCCATTCACATATTCAAAATCTGATTTGTTTCTTCTGATAAGCATGAAGGAAGATATTTTGAAGAATGCTGAGGCTTCAATTGTATTTTTCCACTGCTATAGAAGTTCCTTAGAAATTTTGTTGTTCTTGATTTTGTGGCTGTTCATCAAGATGACGACAAACTCATATAAAAAGATCCTAAATTCAGTACACCATCAAGGATTACAGCTTGTTTTAGGAGCATTTAGAACATCAACTGTACAGAGTTTGTACACTGAAGCCAATGAACCTTCCCTTCAACACAGACTGAAACTCTCGTTACAGTAGGCTGTTAAATTAAAAGCAAATAGGAACAACCCAGCTTACTCTGCAGTTTTTAAACAGTTAAACTCCACGGACCCGGTACCGGGTCCACAACGTCATCGAATTTCGCTTTAAGATTACAAGGGCTAGCATTGCACCAGACCCCCTTAAGTGATTTCGTTTGAAAGTGTAGAACCTATATTTTATGCACATATGCATCACTTTGGTTTTTATTTGACTGTACAAGAGTTTTACACTTAAATACACAGTATTTTGGATACCCGAGCTGAGTATTTTACATTCATTTTCATATTTTTCATGACACATGTACAAGTTATAGCTCAAATGAAAGCTCTTTACGGTGGTCATATGGTTCTAGCATTCTTTTTACTGAATTATATTCACATATCAAACAGTTGTCGAATGAATCGCGGTGTTTCCATGGCGCAGAAGTTAAAACAATACATTTATGATCAATAAGCAGCCCCAGATAGCACAGACAGCTGTCATCTCTCACCTTATGCTGTGCGCTTCAGGGCCATTGTCCTCTGTTTTTGAGGTGATGTGCATAAGTAATCATTTTATATGTCTGACGTGCTCCAAACACAGTGAAATATGTTTGATCAAACAAAAGAATAGTGAAATATAAAACAATGATCGCTCCCTGTGGCTTGTACAGCACCTCTCATCAGTTGGAATACAATAACTTTTGCATAGATTATGGTAGAGTCCTTTTTCTTTATTCATATGATTACAGACATGTGCAGAAACCACCTAAATTAATTACAGCACGCTAGACCACACGGAACCTAAAGGGTACACTTTCAAATTTGAGTTCATAAAAAAAAAGTGCCTCTTTTTTTAGCTGTTTATTATAACACAGACAACATATACAGTTATTTTAAACACTTTCAATAGTGTTTTATGAAAATGTTCTTTAAAATGATGCCAAATTCTTGCATGTACACCTCTGCATGTGGATTTGGGAAGCTTTTAAATTTGGGTAGGCAAAATCCAGGCGGAAATCCCAAAATAACAGCAGAGTTTAACTGGTTAACCCACAGCTTGTGCAGTTCTATGAGGATAATGCCGAGTTCAGACTGCATGATTTTCGAAGTAGTCAAGTCACAGATGTTTTCACACTGCATGACTATCTGGGCTAGCGTTTTGTCGCTGCTTTGTTTACTCTGCAAGATGGATCAGAGACAGGGGCTTTCACACTGCAGGACTTTACAATAGGAAGAATCGCTGACAACTTCGTCCAAACTACGCCTCACAGCCAAAAACACATAGTATATCTTTTATTATTAACTACATAACGAGAAAAAAGCCTTTAATGGGGTAGAGCATGTACATATTTGCTCACCTGGGTTTGAAGGGAATCAACAATTTCTCCTCAACTTTCTTTTTTAACTTTCTGTATGACACGTCAAACAGACACGGGTGCTCCTGTCAAACCTCCAATAGTTTTTCCTCCATTTCTTGGGTCCAAATAAACCGAAAATGAGCGCTTTTAACTTCTCCCCCAGCATCCTGCTGGCCAGCAGGTACACACACACACAAGTGAATGCTGCTCTCTCATTGGTTGTAGTATCTCACAGGCATCGGTGAGATCTTTGATGACATCATACTGTGTGATTCAGTTCCAGAACACACCAACCAATTGTGTAAACGCAAAGATGTTTTGGTGTCAAAATGCAATCCCTCCAAAAGTTGCTTTGTTGAGCGAATTCCAACTGCTTTTCGGGCGACATGGTGGCTCAGTGGTTAACACAGCAAGAAAGTAACTGGTTTGAGTTCCAGCTGGGCCAGTTGGCATTTCTGTGTGGAGTTTGCATGTTCTCCCTGTGTTGGAGTGTATTTCATGCGGGTGCTGCCGTTTCCCCACAGTCCAAAGACATGCGCTATAGGGGAATTGATTAAACTAAATTGGCCGAAGTGTTTGAGTGTGAATTAGTATGTATGGGTGTTTTCCAGTACTGGATTGCAGCTGTAAGGGCATCCGCTGTGTAAAACATATGCTGGTATAGTTAGTGGTTCATTTTGCTGTGGTGACCCCTGATGACTAACGAAACTAATCTATAGTAACATGAATAAATGAGTGAATGTCGTAATTTCAGTAGTTTTTTCGATTTAGTTTGATGTATAGCAGGGATACACAAATACAGCTGTAAGCCTTCAATTCTGACAAAGAGCTTGAAACAAGTGTTGGGTTTGGATAAGAGAAGTCTCCTGTGAGCATGGCGTTTAGCAACCTTTCCGTTGTAGTTTGAGCCATAAAATAAACTCAGACTGACGTGTCGAACCCAGATTCAAAAGCTGACTTCCATTTAGTTTCTCGGAGCACTTTGGACGTTGTTGTTGGCACAGACCGCGCATTTGCATTGCCGCAGGGCATGAAAGTTCTTTATTTTTGTGCTGCTTGCTAAGGCAGGCACAACAATCCCTCAGACTGACACTGAAGGAGGGACCTGAGTCTTATCTGAGGGACCAGGTTATCAGACACTCTAGGATGGACGCTTTTGAACTGCGGCATTAAACATCCACCCACAACAAACCTGGCAACCTCATGACACTGAACTAAACACCTGATTGAGGGCCTGGCAACCATTGGTTTTGCCATAGGTAAACATTTTGTTCAGAAAAGCGAAAAATGCTAAAGATAGTTCTTATGCTGTCATGTCATAGCTTGAGACAAAAGGAAATGTCAGTTATCCAGTCATTGTTTGTGCAATGTTATAATTATTAATTAATTTTATTAATTAATAATTAATTAATATAATTAATTATTTATAATAGATTATTAGATTTTCAGGGCGTGTCAGAATGAATTTTTGCGAATTTAAGGACAGAAAAATCCGCTTTGGGCCGTGCCGCATGGTATAAAAGGGTTGAGTTTATTTTCTTAATGAGTTAAAGGTGTGTTTTGAGAATAAACCAATTAGTCTCATTTCCCATTAGCGCATTCGCTATTTACATGACATTAAGTAAGTGGAAGTGGAAAAACTGAGCATTTCACTAGCAAACAGTTAACAGTTTTTTTTTTTTTTTTTTACAGAAAACAGTTAAACAGAGCATCTACTGCGTGAGAATGAGAGATAAATAATCTACTTTCACTTTCGCTCTTGGATAGGGAAACCTTCACGCAGACATCAATTAGCCTATAAATAATAAATTTTGTTTGTTAAGCGCAAATATTCGTTTCAAAACTATTTCTAAATTCAGTTCTAATTTCCAGCAAATGAATAAATGAAGAATAATAACAAAGTGTGTTCAAAAACCTGAGTTATATCCTAAAACACATGCTGTGCCCCATATGGTCTAAAACCTGACAGGTGGGCAAATCTAAGCTTGTTTATAATAAAACAAATATAAATATGGATATAATAAATAATACTGCTAATAATAAAAACATTATACAAAAGCAAATTGAATGAACTGAAAAAGCCTCCCGAGACGAAGAAGACATAAAAGCAGTGATTTTTATATTTATGTAGGCTATTAAATAATATGTTTTGTAATATTTTAATCCTTTATATTATATCCTATATATATATACATATATATATATATATATATATATATATATATATATATATATATATATATATATATATATATATATATAATTATATCCTTAATATTAAATTTTTTTCATATGTTAATGTATTTGTGTATTCCTCTACATCTTGTGTGTAGGCTATTAAGCAGTGTGTAAGGGAGGCGCAACTCTGCGCTGGACTTTAGACCAGGTTTGTTTTGGTCTAAAAAAGTCTATTATAGTTTCTCAAAATAGCAACGTGTCAGCAGTGCGCCTCAGAAACGCCTTCCTTTTTAGACCAGAACGCCTATGGGCGCACATATGAGCGCTAATGCATTTGCTATTTAAAGAGCGTGGCGCAACGCCTCAAAACAACTCTTGCGCCAAGCTGAAACTAGCAAACAACTATTGCGTCACGCCTTTCGCCACATTGCGCCGGGTGTATGATAGGACCCCGAGTTTTAGTCTGAAATATTTTGTGTTTATACCCAGCAGGCACAAGACAACCGATGTTAGAAAATGTAATCACTGAACCTCGAAGACTATATTTATTTTTCTAATTTAAATAAGGTGTCTGTAATCCATTGAGTATGGGATGGTGGTTGAGGAGACTTCTACTGCAACAAAAGACACCGCCTAGCTAATAATGACAGAAAAGCTATTGATTCAGAAAAATAAAATAATAACTCTCAGCCAGGGATTAGATCTCCAAACAGGCCAATAAACGGGAAAGAATCAATTTTAAAAGATTTATTTAATTTTAATTAACAATAAGAGAACCACTGGTTACAGACCCAGCAATTGAACACACTAAGATCTCCTTTCGTGATTGTAGAAGAAACATGTGTGAGATTAGATGTGAGTTTTCTCAGGAGAAACACCTGAGGAGCAAAGCACTTCCTCAGAAATCTCCATTCGCTTCATTTAGTCTCATTCCTGGCAAAAAGAAGCAGCTGAGGTGTTAAAGAGATCTCATTTGTGATTTTTCCTCCACCACACACCACCCGCTGATACAATATCCACAATAGCATCAGTCTGGATCCTCCTTCCCCTGTGGCGCTGACCTGGTATGGACGAGTCCTCCAGAAGCTGAAGTAGCCGCTGTTAGTGTATTCCCACTGGGCTCAATTACTAAACCTGTGTGACACACAAAAGACCTGCGGTGCATAATTGCGACCCCACTGTGACCTCACCTAGTCCTTCCCACAATGCACCTTCTCAGTGAAAGCAAACACACGAGAAACACAGCAGCTCCAGCTGGAGGAGGTGTTAATCAGGTGCAGACAGATGAAAAGACAGACCGACAGACAGACAGACAGACAGACAGACAGACAGACAGACAGACAGACAGACAGGCTCTCCTTCTGCTGGCTTTCCCAGCTCCAGCTATTGTCTCTCAGAGAAGCTCTTGAGCTGTAGAGCGGGATAAAAGAGCTTTCCTGTGAGAAAAGCAAAGTTTAGTGCTTCAGTGACACTGTAATTTAACCACTGAGGAGTCACTGTCAGCAGTGTGTGTGTGTGAAGGAGAGCCGTGAACACACATTAACTCTTTCACTGCTATAATGGATGCTGAGTTGCATAATCAATTATTCATGATTGATTTGGCTGATGATTCTTTCTTTCTTTCTTTCTTTCTTTCTTTCTTTCTTTCTTTCTTTCTTTCTTTCTTCATTTTCATTCCTTCTCTTTCCTTCCTTTCTTCCTTACTTAGCTACTTACTTACATACTCACGTAATTTTTTCCTTTTTTCTTACCTTCCTTCCTTTATTTCTTTTGTTTGTTTGTTTGTTCCTTCATTTCTTTCTTTCCTTGCTTCCTTCCTTCCTTTCTTTCTTTTTTGTTTCCTTCCTTCCTTCCTTGCTTTATTTCTTTTCTTCATTCATTTCTTATTTCATTCCTTCATTCCTTCCTTCCTTCCTTTATTTCTTTTCTTCATTCATTCATTCATTCATTCATTCATTCATTCCTTCCTTCCTTCCTTCCTTCTTAACCTTTTTCCTTCATTAATTTCTTCCTTCTTTCCTTCCTTCCTTCCTTTACTTCCTTCCTCCCTTTATTTTTATTCCTTTCTTTCTTTCTTTCTTTCTTTCTTTCTTTCTTTCTTTCTTTCTTTCTTTCTTTCTTTCTTTCTTTCTTTCTTTCTTTCTTTCTTCCTTTTTTCTTTTCTTCCTTCTTTCCTTCTTTCCTTTCTTCCTTACTTCCTTCCTTTATTTCTTTCCTTCCTACCTACCTACCTTCACTCACTCATTCATGCATGCATTCATTCATTCATTCATTCATTTATTTATTCATTCATTCATGTATTTCATTATTTCCTTTCTTTCTTCCTTCCTTTCTTTTTTCCATTATTTTTTTCTTTCTTCCTTCCTTCCATCCTTCCTTCCTTCCTTCCTTCAATCCCTCCTTCGTTTTTTCCTTCTTCTTTCATACCTTGCTTCTGTCTTTCTTTCCTTCCTTCCTTCCTTCCTTCTTTCCTTCCTTCCTTCCTTCCTTCCTTCCTTCCTTCTTTCCCCCTTCCTTCCTTTACACCTTGCTTTTGTCCTTTCTTTCTTCATACCTTCCTTCCTTTATTTATTTTTTCTCTCCTTCCTTTTTTCTTTCTTACATTTTTCCTTTCTTCTTTTTTCTTTCTTTCTTTAGTTCAATGATTTTAGGTCACACGTGAGATTTAAATGTTTTGTCTATAATCTATTTATTTCTTAAATCTGCCTTTTGTCTGGAAGTATCTAAACATGCATAAAATTAAGCGTTAAAGCAAAACGGAACAAGATTTACTCATAAAACTAGAAACAGATTGCCAATTAAGACCAATAAGAATAAACTTAACTCCAGAAGTATTCTTTGAAAACAAGACGTATTGTCTTAAACAGTTTAGCAGAACTCAGATCCTCTTCAACTCACACTCTACTTACAACGGTAAAGCATACGTCTGAGTTCCTGTGGGGCATCATTGCATTGATTTCACATTAAAGCACAGCCTTTAATATCCACTCCATGTTGTATTTTTGATGTTATCTGTTGTAATCGTGCTGCACTTGCGTGTTGGTAAAGCTCAATTAGTGTGTACAGAGAACAGTTTGTACATTTAGTCCCGTATGTTTCCTGTCTGCACCTGCTGTTCTTAATGATGTCGATTTGCATAAAGTTGTTTTATCCTCCATAATCAGCTAACAGTGAGAGCGTGCCGACCGCTAGATGCTGTTTGCTTTTTTCTCAGATCATGCTCATCCACTCATCATCGTTCCCCATTTCAAACAGGCCCAGAAACACTCATATCTAAAGTTCCGGTGCCTTCCCAGAGCCCTCTGCCTCACAAGTGCTGTAGACAGCCTGTATTGAGCAGCGTTTGGCTTACTGTGCTTATTTGAGTCGCCACAGTGCAATGAACTGCCAACTATTCTGGCATATGTTTTATGCAGGAGATGCCCTTCCAGCCGCAGCTCATGTTTGGGAAACACCCATACACTCATTCACACATGCACTCATACTACAGCCTATTTCGTTTATTCAATTCACCAATAGCACATGTGTTTGGACTGTGGGGGAAACCTGAGCACTATTATTTATCAATCATATAATGTCACATTGTATAGTCAGTAATGGTATTAATATCATTAATAACTTTGAAATGTCTTGTGCAATGTGTGTCAAACAGAGCAAGACCTTTCCATGTGCTCTTTAGTGCAGAAGAGTCATGTGAACACAACATGTAATTCTACCTTTGCATTTTAGTAGTTCTCCTGCCTAATTTAGTAAAGCCAGCACTGGACTTCCTGTGGGTCAGACAGAGCCAGCCGTCACTCTATCCGCAGGGAAATCACCATTCTCACCCTCCATATATCCATGACCAGAAACACCACAGGTGGATTAGTCACGCCTCGGCTGCTCGTATTTACATTAGCGCTGGATTTCACACCCTGATCTACACTCCACCTCTGTGTCTTACAGTCACACGTTTCAGCTGCTCCAGCCCGCCGCTCAGGGTGGTCCTGCGTACCAACATTTGCACAAGAAAAATGAGCCATGCCTCTTTTACAACTGTAAAAACACAGAACATTGTGCAATTCAATCATGGTTTCCCTCGTGCAAAAAAAAATCAATGAACAAAAAATCGTAAACAGTTTATTCATCAATACACAGCATGAAATAGTGTTAAAATATTACAATACATGTATAAATGAATAATCAAATTTAGTAAGATTTAATATCTAGAGTAATTGGTATTAAATAGATGATACAATACTGCACACAGTTAAAGTCAGAATTATTAGCCCACCGAATTGTTATTTAGACTGAGAATATTATTTTGGTAACACTTTACAGTATGGTTCATTAATTAATGCATTTTCTAACATGAATTAATCATGAACAACACATGTACAGCATTTATTAATCATAATTGAACATTTACTAATGCATTATTAACATCCAAGTCCATGCTTGTTAACATTAGTTAATGCACCATGAGTTAACATGAACTAACAATGAACTACTGTATTTTCATTAACTAACATTTACTAACATGAACAAATACTGTAGTAAATGTATTGTTCATTGTTTGTTCATGTTAGTAAATGCATTAATTAACATTAACTAATGAACCTTATTGTAAAGTGTGACCATTATTTTAAATCAAGAAGAGTTCAGACATAAATATTTGTGGAATAACCCTGACTTTTAATGAAAACTTTTATTTTTCTGTCTTGTTTCAGTTCTTTCTTTACATACATGTAGGAACATTCAATATTTGTACACGATTATGAATAAAAATATATAAAAGTGTTTATTTAGCAACATGTCATTATTTTGATTTGTAAAATCTCACTTTATGCCGATCATTTTTCACGATTGTAACAAGACATCCAAATCTTCCCTATATATATATATATATATATATATATATATATATATATATATATATATATATATATATATATATATATATATATATATATATATATATATATATATACGGTCACCAGCGATCTAGCCACCAGAGATCGCTGGAAAGCATTCACACTTACATAGGACTACAAATCTGCTGGTAAATGGACTACAAGAACCAGTCATGCACCACACACACACATACACACACACAACTGGTTTCTGATCCTGACTGATTGCACACATTCAGGTGATACTGCTCATGTACTGATTACACACACACATTTATAAAGCTCACTTTAAGACATTCATGGCTGTGTCTTGTTATCTGTTGTAATGACGTTACAACACGTTTCCTTTGTCTACTTTACCTTGTTTTTGATCCTTATCTGTTCATTTGTTTAATCCTGTTATGCTGCTTTTAAATATATATATATATATATATATATATATATATATATATATATATATATATATATATATATATATATATATATATATATATATATATATATGGCGAAAATTCAGTTCTTTTATGTATAGTTGAATATATAGTTATTATACATAGTTAAAGTCAGAATTATTCGCCCCCCTGTTTATTTTTTTCCCTAATTCCTGTTTAATTGAGAGCAGATTTTCCCAACACATTTATAAACATAATAGTTTTAATATCTCATCTCTAATAACTGATTTATTTTATCTTTGCCATGATGACAGTAAATAATGTTTGACTAGATATTTTTCAAGACACTTCTATACAGCTTAAAGTGACATTTAAAGGCTTAACTAGTTTATTTAGGTTAACTAGGCAGGATAGAGTAATTAGGCAAGTTATTGTATAATGATGGTTTAATCTGTAGACCTGGGGTTCCCAAAATTTTCACCCTGCGACCCCTAATATGACAATACCAGTGACTTGCGAGCCCCAATATCCTCTGAGTTGGTTATAAATACAGAAGCCTTGCATGCAATGGCACACACACCCCAATACACCTAAGTATATTCTTCGGCACTCTTTTTATTGTACAGTATGTCAGTGCTGAAAATGGGCCAGCAAGTTTAACCTGGTGTTATAATATCAATCTGCTGCGTCTGACAATATTGCTGTGTCTTTGGTATAATGTAATTACCCCAGGGGTCGCAATCCAATAGAGCTAGTAACTATGAGCTACTATAGTAACTATATAGTATATAGTTAATATAAACAACTTTTTTTTTCTCTTCAGTAGGTTATTGATAAAATATGGTAATTCTTATGGTTCAGTAAAAAAAGATTTTGTAAATCAACAGGCAACCCCCCCCCCCCCCCTTCATTGTTACGCGACCCCTCGGGGGGTCCAGACCCCCACTTTGAGAACCACTGCTGTAGACTTTTGAAGAAATATATAGCTTAAAGGGGCTAATAATGTTGACATTAAAATAGTTTTTAAAAAAATTAAAAACTGCTTTTATTCTAGCCAAAATAAAACAAATAAGACTTTCTCAAGAAGAAAAATTATTATTAGACACACTGTAAAAAGATTGCTGAATCTGATGTTAAACATCATTTGTGAAATATATGATGTTTAACAGATTCAGGAATTTTTTTTACAGTATGTCTGATAATATTTTTTTCTTATTGAGAAAGTATATATATATATATATATATGTAGTATTTATAAATATATACATATAAATTTATATTTATATACATATATAGTCAGAATTATTAGTTAGGATTTTTTTTTCATATTGTCATTATGGGGTATTGTGTGAAGAATGTTGAGGAAATAAATTAATTTAATCCATTTTGAAATACGGCTATAACATAAAAAAATGTGGAAAAAGAGAAGCGCTATGAATACTTTCCGGATGCACTGTATGTTTAAAAATGTGTTAAAAACACTTAAGATATAATTTAAAATAATTCAAATTTCACATTACCACTAGTTATTTTTGTATATAGTGTATTTTGGATCTGTGTATCTGACTTTTCTGTCTCTGTGTGTTTTCAGAGGACCAGATCCCTCATGGTTTCCCCACTATAGACATGGGTCCCCAGCTGAAAGTGGTTGAACGGACGCGGACGGCCACCATGCTCTGTGCCGCCAGCGGAAACCCAGACCCGGAGATCTCCTGGTTCAAAGACTTTCTGCCTGTCGACATCAACAGCAGCAACGGACGAATCAAGCAGCTCCGTTCAGGTAAAAATAACCCAGTAAACACACCCAAGGCGACAAGGGCTTGAAAAATAAACTATAATGAGCGCGCTCGCTTTTTGCAAAGAGGATGATTGCATGCATTGATGCTGACGGCACCTGCTCGATGTGAATATTTTCTTTTCTAACCTCCTCCAAAACAAAGACAATAGAGCACAATATTGAGCGACCGCTTTCTGTATGATTTCCCCCCCATTCATTTTCTCCATAGGGATTCTTCAATAAAGCCTTGAACCACACCAGATACCAGATGAATCGCATTGCAGCATTTGATTCAAAGCAGATGAAAATATTTGAACTTTTTGAAGAAAGAAAAAAGGCAGTACAAGACTGTGTGCTTATTTCATGTGATGGAAATAAATCAGAAACGACAGAGCTCTTCAATATTATTGACTGAACATTAGCATTCAAAAGTAATTCATTCTAATATTCATATTCAGCAAGGATGCCTTTAATTGAATCAAACGAAAAACATTCAATCAAAAAATATAAATATTCCTTGGAATTTCCTTGGAAATATTACTTAATATTACAAGGAATTTCAGCTTAAAAGTAGAAAATATTAATTATTTTGAACAATAGATTGTATTTTTGGCTATTGCTGAGGTTATACACATTCAACATAAGACATACAGTTGAAGTCAGAATTATTAGCCCCCCCTGAATTATTAATCCCTGTTTATTTTCTGTTTAACAGAGAGATTTATTTCAACACATTTCTAAACATAATAGTTTTAATAACTCATCTCTAATAACTGATTTATTTTATCTTTGCCATGATGACAGCACATAATACTTGATTAGATATTTTTCAAGACACTTCTATACAGCTTAAGTGACATTTAAAGGCTTAACTAGGTTAATTTGGTTAACTAGGCTATCTGCCTTCTGTAGACTATCGAAAAAATAGCTTAAAGGGGTTAATAATATTGACCTTAAAATGTTTTTAAAAAAAATTAAAAGTGCTTTTATTCTTGCTGAAATAAAACAAATAAGACTTTCTCCAGAAAAAAAAATAAAAATTATCAGAGATACTGTGAAAAGTGCCTTGCTCTGTTAAACATCATTTTGGAAATATTTCAAAAATAAAATAAAATTCAAAGAGGGGTGAATAATTCTGACTTCAACTGTACTTACAGTATTTACAATATTTGTAACAGGCCTGTTAAATATGAGAAATAAATTAAACTGTAAAAAGAAATTCAAACAGAAAACACACATTTTAAACTGAAATAATAACTCATCGTATTACAGAAATATTATTAGGGGTGTGAACCTTCACCTTCATCTTATGGTTCGGTTCGGTTACGATTATCATGTCATCGATTCTCTTTAATTCGATTTCTCGATGCATTGACGATGCTTTCCATAAAAAGTTTAATTTTTTATTTAGCAACACAATAATTCTTGTATTAAAATTTTTAAATATATTATAAGTGGGCATAGATGTTTTTCTATCTAAAGTGCATACCTTGGTGCAGGGCCGGAGCAAACTGAACTGCCGCTCTAGGCAGAGGACGATCACGCTGCCTTCAACCCCAATGTGAAAACGAAAGTGACCGGTTATGAAAATGAAGTGAGGTGTCGCGGACCTCTATTCTGCCGCCCTATGCGCGGATATAACTGAGGACGCGCGGGTGCTGAGGGAGGGAGGGACGTGTTGCCGACGCTGCTCTCTCTATTCTGCCGCCCTATGCGCGGAAATAACTGAGGACGCGCGGGTGCTGAGGGAGGGAGGGAGGTGTCGCCGATGCTGCTCTCTCTATTCTGCCGCCCTATGCGCGGAAATAACTGAGGACGTGCGGGTGTCGCGGACCTCTTTTCTGCCACCCTATGCGCGGATATAACTGAGGTCAAGCGGGCGGTGTTGGAGGTGTCGTTCACTGACGCTGCCTTGTGCCCACTCTATTCTGTCGCCTATGCGCGAATATATCTGAGGACGCGGGTGGTGAGGGAGGTGTCGCGGATATAACTGAGGATGCGGGTGGTAAGGGGGGAGTTGCGGACGCCACCCTCTCTATACTGCCGCCCTAGGCGGCCGCCTAGGTCGCCTCTATGGACGCGCCGGCCCTGTCTTGGTGCATACAAGGCAATTTTAAATATTTGTGTTCTTTTTTTTTTAGATACATACTATAAAATCATCGTAAATTAATCATGGAAGTGTACACTGCCTGAAAAAAGTTTTGTCACCTTTTTTAGGAACAACCTTGACTTCTAGTTGATCATTTGGTATCATAAGTGGCTTATATGAAAGACAAAAGATTAGATTCATCTTCAATACCTCCTCCTTCATCTTACCCCACACATGCTCAATAATGTTCATATCTGGTGACTGGGCTGGCCAATCCGGGAGCACCTTGACCTCCTTTTCTTTCAGAAACATTGATGTGGAGGCTAAGCATGAGAAGGAGCGCTATCCTTCTGAAGAATTTGCCCTCTCTTGTGGTTTGTAATGTAATGCACGCCCCCATACTGAATATAACCCCAAACCATGATTTTTCCTTTACCAAACTTGATTGATTTCTGTGAGAATCTTGGGTTCATGTGGGTTTCAGTAGACCTTTTGCAGTATTTAGGATGATTGGGATGCAGGTCAGCAGATGATTCATCAGAAAAATCCACCTTCTGCCACTTTTTCAAATGATCAACTAGAAGTCACGTTATTATTTGTTGCTCTTACAACTGAAATCGAAGACAAGACTTTTGTCAGGTAGTGTAGATGTTCTCTGCAAATTCGATGAGTGAATACTGTATATATATCAACATTTAACCTGTGTGGAAAGGTTTAAATTCACTAAATCTCTGTGGAGGAAATGAATGGGTTTTTCTACACTCCTGAAATCCGACTATTGCAGGGTATCTGCAAGACGAGTGACATTTCAGTTCCAAACGGTTTCATTTCATGTCTCAAAGTAAACGTAAACCAACAGGAAGACAGACTGACCCTCAGTTATTATTCGCATAACCCTGCGGTTAGGACACACAAACATGATTAACATGACAGCGCGGCGATTTGTTTTGATTAGAATCATCGGCCCTTGTCAACAATCATTTTCTGCGTCAATCGTCAATACGACTCCGCGTTTGTCAAATTATTCCCAGTCGGCCAATCCATCTCGCAGCTATAGCAGACAATCACATCATTTATTTGTTTGGTTACAGTCCATTATTTGATCCCGAGATTAGCTTTGCTCTCCAGCCATTAGCACACAGGCCTTTTTTCCATTAACGAATGCTAATGAAACAATTTTTCAATTCGTGACCTTTACTGAACGCCTATGAACGAATGGGGAAATGCGCTCGTGATTCAATACCTACAGCTTCAAACGGAAACCTTAATCTCAACATGTCATTGTGCACGAGTAATTACCGCCAAAGCAGCTGATTCTGCCATGCACATCAATCTACAGTGTGTTTACAGTGCAGACAATCTGATAAAGAGAGCATCGCAGTGTCTCTAGACTGTAATCAATGGAGACGCTCAAGTATGTCAGGAGTCAAGCCTCTTACATACAGTGGGAAGGGAAAGTATTCAGACCAATGCTAATTTTTCACTCTTTGTTATATTGCAGCTATTTGCTAAAATCATTGAAGTTAATATTTTCCTTCATTAATGTGCACACAGATCCTCATATTGACAAAAAAAAACAAATTGTTGACATTTTTTGCAGATTTATTAAATAAGAAAAACTGAAATATCACATGGTCCCATTTTAGCAAATGGCTGCAATATAACAGGGAGTGAAAGATGTAAGGGGGTCGGAATAATTTCTTTCCCCACTGTATGTGAGATGAAGGATTTTACTTCAGATATTACACCCTTTTCACATTGACAGGGTTCTCCAAAGTCATCAGAAATGAATAAAGCTCTACTGTGGTCAATGAAAACTATAATGACTTTTTAGTTTGAATTTTAGAGACTTGCAGTATTGATGATGCTGAAATGTTATTATAAGGTATTGCACTATTATACAGATATTTTTAAATGAGTCATTTATGTTTAGAATAGTATACTCTTTCATAAATTCTACTTCAAACTGTATGGTAATCTAACGATTAATATTTTAATTAAAGTTCAAAATCAATCTTTTAAATAGGCCCACACCGAATCTGTGCATGCAGAAATCTGCAGATTTCCGCAGATTTTTAGCCCATCGAGTCTATGTATTTACTTGTGTAAATGTGTATAAATTTTATATTTATTCAGTTTATAAAGTAATTTCATTTATATTATTGTAATATAATAATAATAATATCAAAATATTCATTTGATTTTTTCAATACAGTTTTTAAAGTAATATTTTTTTTCTTTCAGTAGATATATTATACAGTATGAGAGACTTGCTTTACCTAATAAATGAATCTAATTGGATTTGCATTGTGAACATTAAATAAAAGTTAAACATGTTTTTTTAATGCATTTATTAAGTTTTAGTTATTATACTCCTAAAATTATTCTGCATGAATCTGCAGATTTGTGACTTAATTATCTGCAGAAATAGCAAAAAATATCCGCAGATTCTGTCTGGTCCTACGTATGAGCTACTGAAAATATTCATATGGACTGATATATATATATATATATTTATTGTAGATATTTTCCTAGAGCTTCTCCTCTAATTTTTTCTTGTTATTATTACTAGAAATTATTACGGAATTACTAGAAAAAAAATATAAGTGACTCTGAACCACAAAACCAGTCATGACCAGTAATTTTTTTAAATTATATATTTTTATTTTGCTTTTTCAAAAGTTAAAAATAAAGAACATCGAAATAAAGCAACAAAAAAGCTAAAGTAAAACATACACACAGTAAATAAATAAAAATAAATAAATAAACAAAGGGAGAATATACAGTATAAAACGATAAGGAAAAACTATTTTGTCAAATCAAATCACATGGTATATAAAGTGTTTTATACTGAACAACTTGAAAATCTGGAATCTTGGAGCTAAAAATCCAAATATTCATAAAATTGCATTTAAATTTGGTCAGACTACATTATTAGCATATGTACTATATTTACAGTTTAAAATGTACAAAATGTACTTATGGGATATGACTTAAAGGGGAGCCATTACACAAAAATCACTTTTATAAAGGGTTTTAACACAGTAGTGTGGCAGCAGTGTGTAAATATGACCAGCTTCTAATGATAAAAATATATTAAAATTAAATTTTGTATTGACACTTGATTAAAACGGTCTGCAGAAACACTTTGATTGACATTCTCCCTTTGTACGTGTCATCAGAGGGGGAAAGCCACGCCCACTAGTGACCATCTCGCTCTCATTAGCATAGGACGTTAGTCTTGTTTTTAAATCTGCCACTATGCTGACACATAGACATTTGTAGCTCCGCCCTCTTTTAAAAAGAGCACGATCTCATTTGAATTTAAAGCGACAGTCACCAAAACGCCACAATTAGGTTCAAAGCCTAAAAGGGGCAGATTCAGAGAGTTATTTGTGTGGTATTATGAGCTCAAACTTCACTACACACTCTAGGGACACCAGAGATGTATTTTACAAAAATTAAAAGGGGCATAACAGGTCTCCTTTAAAAGTAAAAAATCATTTTGGGTCATACAATATAATTTTCGCCCATTGCCTATTGGTTTTGTGCTCCATGATCACATATTTAAGATGCTAGTAACATGTCTGTGAAAAGGGTCTGTTATTAAAGCAAGCCACTAGCCCTAAATATTAATTTGGGCTTTTTAATTTTATGCACCATTTGAGTTACGGACACCAAGGATGCTTCAAATCGAGCTTTTTCTCGAAGCGTGCAATTCATTTCAAGCAGTCGAAACTTTTCAACTTGGCAGATGATGAAGTGAAAATCCCACAGCCACGAGTTACTGATTCCTTTTTTTATTTCTTCGCACTCCTCCACGCTAAGCTCTCAGGCAGAGGTGATTTATGATGATTGGTGTGCAGATCTTTATGAACAGAGATGTGTCAGGCTGATTATTGATTTCTCCTCAGCAAGATAATGGATGTCCAGCTTAGCTGCTGTTTAAAGTCTTAAATACCAGCAGGATTGATAGCGACTGTCTGCGAGTGGACAACTCCTGCTCTTTAAAGGGAAAAATTAACACGTGTACTTGAGTTTTCTCCCTTTGGCCATAGTGAAGAGATAGTAAAGTCTTACTATTCTTCATTATGCTCGTGCTACACTGCAGACTCACCAGAAAGGCCTTCATCCCGTCCTGTTTGGGCTTTCTGAGGGTCCCAGTGTATGCCAGGCTCTCTGTAAACTGATGATGAACCAAATGCACACAGTTTACAGGGGTTTCCTCGTGTTTCCCTTCCCGAATCTGCACTGTTTTCACATGCTGGAGCGGTTGATTCATGATCCACATTAATATTAATCTGCATCATAGTCAACAGACTCCAGATTGGTTCAAAGTAAGACATAAAGAAGTAAATAAATAAAGTAATTTTCACTTTTGAAAGTGAAAAGACACAAGGGTCGGAGATTGAATGCTTGCCTCGCGCTCCCAGAAAAGGTTTTCTCCTGTGTTGCATCAGACAACTGTATTTATTTCACACAGCTGTGGTCGGATCCAAAGGCCAAAGTAGTTCTGGAGGTAAAAATAGCAGAAGACCCTTGTGCAGAGAGAGATGGAATTATTACATACTAGGCCATCACAAAAAAAAGGTTTGATTTAAAGGCCAAACTATGCTCTACATAAGGATGTGAACACAGGGATCTTGATTCCACACATGGTGCTCTAAAATAAAAATGCATATTATGTATATCAATGTACACTGTTAAGAGTGTGTTGCTTTCTTAGAAGAAGGTCACTGGTTCGAGCCCTGTCTGGTCCAGTTGGACTTTCCATGTTTGCATGTTCTCCCGATGTTGGCGAGGATTTCCTCAGTCCAAAGACATGCGCTATATCAAATCAAATCACTTTTATTGTCACATCAGCAGCACGTGTGTTATGATGAGTGAAAAGCTTAGGTGCTGGCTCCAGACAGTGCAAAATACAGACAGTGCAAATACAATGGCAGTGCAAAATACAGACAGTGCAAAATACAACAGCATACTCCCCAAAAAAACAGGACAATGTAAATTTGACAGCTATATGTACAATGAGTATGTGTACACATAGTTGTAGGCAGTGTTGTTTTAAGTATGGGTTAGTTAAAGTGCAGTGCATGCTACATATTGATGGTGTGCAGTGAGGGGTATGGAACAGTCTGTGTGGGGTTTGTTAAGTGTTCATCAGCCTGATAGTCTGAGGGAAGAGACTTTCCTTCAGTCAGCTGGTGCATGACCGGATGCTGCGGAACCGTCTGCCAGACGGTAGCAGAGAGAAAAGTCTATGACTTGGGTGGCTGGAGTCGCTGATGATTCTCTTGGCTTTCCTCATGCACCGCCTGGTGTAGATGGAGGGCGGGAAGATCACCTCCTGCTACGCGTCCAGGAGTTCGCACAATCCTATGTAGGCCTTTGCGATTGCTGCTGGTGCTGTTTTCATACCAGGTGGTGAAACAGCCAGACAGGATGCTCTCCACATTGCAGGTGTTGAACGAGCGGAGGATGTGGAGGCTCATTCCAAACCTCCTGAGACGCCTGAGGTGAACTGTGTAAGCAAAATTGGCCATAGTGTATAAGTGTGTGAATGTGAGAATATGGGTGTTTCCCAGTTCTGGGTTGCTGCTGGAAAGGCATCCACTGCGTAAAACATATGCTGGAATAGTTGGCGGTTCATTCCGCTGTGGTGACCTTCGATAAATAAGGGACTAAGCCGAAATGAATGAATGGATGAATAAATTTCAACATAATTAACCTTGCTTAAAACATTAAGTTAAGTTTGCATTACTTAAAAATTAAAGTTGGACCCTGATTGACTTATTAAAATTTCCAATCAATATAGGTAAAATTTGCATAAAAAAACATTAGTTGGTTGGTATGACATCATTTTGTACATTTTTATGTGTTTTCAATAATTTACGTGCCTTTATTGCACTAATATAGTAATTACTAATACTAATATAGTAGTTACTTTCAAAATATCTTCAGGCAAGTTAAGCATCACACATTTGAATTAAATATATTTAATAAGTTTTTCTCTTCTTAAAACTGTTATATGTAAATGATTTGTTGTTTACTGAGGGGACTTAAAATACATTATTTATGTAAAATTGTTTTTTTAAGTGTTCTACCGATCGCCAATTTACTTAATTATTTTTTTTATTTAATTAATTTACCAAAAATTGTTTTAAATTATTACTTTATTTTTATTTTTTACTTTCATTGATGCAATTTTTTGACTAAGTCACCTTTTTCTTGGGCAAACGAGGGTGTCAGCGGGAACTTAAAGTCTTAAAATGTCTTAAATGAAAAGAAAAATTCATTGAAATATTGTGTTGTAGGACTTAAATCATTTTAAACAGGTTTTAATTTTCCATGTAAAGTTGCTCAATCTGGCCAACATTCTTCTAATCCCCAAAAATCCAACACAATAAAACTTTGGAGAAAAGTTTTATTAATTAGCTCTATTTACCAACATGGTTTAATTGTCTTCCTTACAGTAAAATTTGTTTAAAATGCTGAGGACACTGACCTTGACACACTGTTAGTTTTTTTTTTTTTTTATAGTTTTAAAACCTCTAATTTTTTAAAGGAACGTTCTATGAAGGTAAAAATTGCATGCACACAATTATTGTTTGCTTGTTTTAACACATTATTTAAAACATTTTGCTAAGAAATAACTAAATTAGGTGTATCATTCCACTGTGGCAACCCCTGATTAATAAACCTAAGCCCAAAAGAAAATGAATAAATGAATAAATACCTAAATTAGATTTTGTTTTATGGAGAAAGTGTAGCTATTTTCCAACCTTAACGTTTAGCTCTGTAATAGTCTGAAAGTTCATTCATAATGGTCTTACAAAGGTCTTTCAAAAGTGTTAATCATTTAGCTTGCTCAAACCTGCAGAAACACTTTAAACTGTACCGGCTACATTGTCAAAATTATTCATAAATTAGCAGTTTTCCTATTTATTTATGCTTTTGAATTGGATTATGGGAGCTTGATCTTTCTTCCAACAACTTTTAACCTTGAAACGTTCCAAAAAGTGACTTTTATGAACATTTTTAATAGCTTAAAGTGATCTATTGTCTAGGTTGTTGTTGTAAATTATGGTACACAAACTATGTAATAAGTTGCCAGTACATTCTCTGTTAGGTTAGAGACTTATGCCTAGTTCAGACTGCGTGATTTTAGCCCCGATTTTGGCTCGCCGACAGGTTTTGAGAAATCGCCGACAAATGCCTGAAATCACAGGCAAATCGCTGCTCGTGCACGTGTGTGACAATCACACAGTATGAACTTTCAAAGACGCGATCTGAGAGAATTGCCGATGAGTTCTTCAATGCCTGCGAGATATTTGGCGTGCTGAATATCTGGAGCTGTCGGCGATTCAAATCATGCCGTATGAATTGAGTTTTGACTGAAAATAACATCAGCGATCGCCTACAGCCAATGAGAGAGCAGCTTTCCCTTGCGTGTGCGTGTGTGTGTATACCTGCTGCAGGCCAGCGGGAGGCTGGGGAGAAGTTAAAAGCGCTCTTTTTCGGTTTATTTGGACCCACGAAATGGAGGAAAAACTAGTGGAGGTTTGACAGGACTCAGGAGCAACCGTGTCTGTTTGACGTTTCATACATAAAGAAATTAGTTTATTATCAACGTTGAGGAGAAATGGCTAATTCCCTTTAAACCCAGGTAAGCAAACATGTACATGTTCTACGCCATTAAAGGCTTCTTTCTTATTATGTAGTTAACAACAAAAGATATACGACGTGTTTTTGGCTATGAGACGTAGTTTGGACGAAGTTGTCGGCGATTCTCCCTATAGTAAAGTCATACAATGTGAATGTCCCTGTACCTGATCTATCTTGCAGTGTAAACAAAGCAGCGGCGAAACACTAGCCCAGATAGTCATGCAGTGTGAAAACATCTGTGACTTGACTACTTTGAAAATCATGCAGTCTGAACTCGGCATTAAATGTTGTTTCTTATACCATTATATAATTTCAAACTATCAAAATATCATAAAAAGTCACTTTGTTAAACTGTAGAGTTGAAATTTCAACATCATAACTCATCAGAGCAGAGATCAAGCTCCCATAATCCAATTCACAACATAAATAAACAGAAAACCGATCATTTTTACAGTGGACCAAATTTACATATATAGAGCACAGAAACTCCCTGAATACTGAGGAGTAACTGGAAACGAGCATCATGTGTGTAAATCAAGGCTGCACTCTTTTGTGTTCACGCATAAAGCACATTTCTGGCCTGAAGCGGCAAATGTAAAGAATTAACACACAGTGAGGACAGAAGAGCCAAACATCTTCTGGGAAGATTGTACATGCCACTTCTTTTGCTCCTGTTCATCTTTCTCCCTCTCTCTATCTATCTCTTTCTCACTAACAGTTCTCTTTAATCTTATTTGCATTCGTATTACCTCACCAGGTGGTACACCAATCAGAGGTAAGAATGCTGAAAACAGAAATGTCCAAAAATCACCCCAAAGTGTCGCTCCATCACCCCGTCCCACATCCTCTCTCATTCTGGAGTCTTTTTGTCTTCCTCCGGCCTCGTCTCTGTGCATGAACCTCTGCTTGTCTGTCTCACTAATGGACATCTGATTCAAGCAAACATGGCAGGATAAACAAAACCACCAGATACCTTGCTTTCTTTACAAAGGGGGAGTTCATTCATGGGTGAATCCCACAAGACAAGTCGAAAGCATCCAACGCAGGCTCATTGTGAATGCGTACCCCTGTATGCATTTCTGGAGAGCGCAAATTATATAGCCAGAGCTATGAATGACTGCATTTCGTCTTAAACACGAATGCTACGGGGTGGTATGACGCTGCTGATGGTATGATCGCTTGTTTCCATGTGGACAGCTTTTCTGCTGTCTCTTTTTTTCTAAATTGCTTTTGAAAACACTATCGGTTGGGTTTAGAGAAGTGGGTGAGCGGGTCAATCGGTGCCTTTAAAAACACTATCGATTGGTTTTAGGAAAGGGGGGTGGGGTTATAGGTCGATCGGTCAGTCAATCAGTTGGCAGCGCCCACTGGTGCATTTATGCTAGAATAGCAGACGCGAATGGCACTTGTGAGAGAAATTTGAGATCTGAAAAAATGCACACAGCGGCCTTTAGTGAATTCATAAAAAGAAAAACTGCAAAAATAAAAAATAAATCAACGTAGCTCCTGGGACGTATTTCGAGCTCTCCAAAAAATGTATATATAGGGGTATGTATCCATAATGAGCCTGGGTTGAAAGCATCATATTTCAACAGCAAATCTGAAGACAGTTTATGTAGTTTTCTATAGTTTTGTTATTTATTATTTTACCATCTCAGATAGTTTTTAGTTAGATTTTGCACTTACTTATTTTTTTGGGGAAGAGAAATACCATTCCAAATAATATTGCAGGATTCATAAGTGGGTCGACGATCTAAACAATCATTTTTATGACCCTTTTTGTACATTAGAATGCATCCTGTTTATTTTTCTCACTTAAACCGTTTTTGCCCTATCAAACAATTGACTGTAATACATTTTTAGCTTGATTTATAGAGAATACAATGTCATTCAGTTAAATAATAGCAAAACATATTGCATATAAACAGAAAAACTACTTTAATTACATAATAAAAGACTCAAAAATACCTAATACTCACAATGATTTAAACGTGTTTAAATCATTACATTTTCTGAAACCTCTTCCTATATAATCTATAATAACTTCAATAATAAGTAATGTTTTTTTATTTATATATATATTTTTTATTATTTATTTATTTATTTTTTTTTTTAATTATACAGTGCATCCAGAAAGTATTTTTTTTTATGTTAGCCTTATTCCAAAATGTATAAAATTGTATTTATTTCCTCAAAATTCGACACACAATACCCCATAATGACAATGTGAAAAAAAGAGTTTTTGAAATTGCTGTAAATTTATTAAAAATAAAAAAAGCTGAACAATTACATGTACATCAGTATTCAGAGCCTTTGGCGTAAAGCTCTAAATAAAGCCCAGGTACATTCTACTTCCACTGATCATTCTTGAGATATTTCAGCAGCTTCATTGGAGTTCACCTGTGCTTAATTCAGTTGATTGGACATGATTTGAAAAGGCGTACACCTGTCTATATAAGAACCCAGGGTTGGTGGTGCTGTCAAAGCCCAAACCAAGCATGGAGACAAAGGAATTGTCTGTAGAACTTCGAGACAGGATTGTCTCGAGTCACAAGGCTGGGGAAGGTTACAGAAACATTTCTGCTGCTCTGAAAGTTGCAATGAGCACAGCGGCCTCCATCATCCGTGAGTGGAAGATGTTTGGAACCACCAGAACTCTTCCTAGAGCTGGCCGGCCATCTAAGCTGAGTGATCGGGGGAGAAGAGCCTTAGTCAAGGAGGTGATCAATAACCCGATGGTCACTCTGTCTGATCTCCAGCGTTCTTCTGTGGAGAGAGGAGAACCTTACAGAAGGACAACCATCTGTGCAGCAATCCACCAATCAGGTCTGTATGGTAGAGTGGCCAGACGGAAGCCTCTCGGACGGAAGTACATCTGAAGTACTCTCAGACCGTAAGAAACAAACTTCTCTGCTCTGATGAGACAAAAATTTAACTCTTTGGAGTGAATACAAGATGTTACGTTCGGAGAAAACCAGACATCGCTCATCACCAGGCTAATACCATCCCTACAGTGAAGCATGGTGGCGGCAGCTTCACAGTGCTCTTGACCTCAGACTGGGGCCTTCCAGCAGGACAATGACCCAAAGCACACCGCCAAAATATCAATGGAGTGACTTCACAACTACTCTGTGAATGTCCTTGAGTGGCCCAGCCAGAGCCCAGACCTAAATCCTATTAAACATCTCTGGAGAGATCTGAAAATGGCTGTACACCGTCGCTTCCTATCCAACCTAATAGAGCTTGAGAGGAACTGCAAAGAGGAATGGGCAGAAATTCCCAAAGACAGGAGTGCCAGGATTATGGCGCCATATCCAGAAAGACTTGAGGCTGTAATCGCTGCCAAAGGTGCATCAACAAAGTCTTGAGCAAAGGCTGTGAATACTGATGCACACGTGATTTTTCAGCTTTTTTACTTTTTAATAAATTTGAAACAATTTCAAAAAACATTTCTCACATTGTCATTATGGGATAATGCAGAGAATTTTAAAGAAATAAATTAATTTAATCCATTTTTAAAGGCTGTAACATAAAAAAGTGAAAAAAAGTGCAGTGCTATCAATACTTTCCAGATGCACTGTACATATATATAGTTGGTTATATGTGTTTATGTGTGCTATAAGTGTATTAACGGGTCATTCGTCAGTATTTCACGCTATTGGAGCGAGGTTAATGCTCAGTTTTCTAATGAGGTCTCATGCACTCGCAGTCTCTGATTATGTTTCTATTGTTAATGCACATATTTACTATAAACCCATCCCATAATGCATTTCAGGAATACTTCTGAAATACACTGAAAGCATTGTTTCTTTTGGTTGTCTTCGTGTGCTTCCATTATCCACAGTTTGCATGATGTATGTCACATCACGCAAAAAAAAAAAATAAATAAATAAATAAACAGCACTTCCATACTAAAAACCCAATAATTGCAAAATATCTGTCTATAAATCTTGTGTGTGTGTTGTCAAAGATGAACTGAATGCTGGAACCAGGTAAGTGTGTGAGGGAGATGTTATAATCTGTCCAAGGTAAATAAATCTCCAGTATTAGTCCACCTGGATCTTCTTTTGTTTTCCGTGGATGTGTTGAAGACGTATTGACAGTAATTGCAGCCGCTGTATTATGTCTTGATAGATTTACTCTCCAAGAGCGCGGCTTTGTCTCGACTAGCAGAATAGCAGAGCTTACACACTGTGACGGATATAGCTGGCGTAGCCCGCAGCTCTTTTTACTTGCCACAATGAATAAATAACTCAGTTTGCTTTAGATTTATTGAATTGCGCAGTGAAAGATGTTGCTCTTTTCCTTCAGTATTTAGACAGACGAGAAAGGTCATATGCCAGCTGAGTGTTAGTCCATGTGTCCGTGCTGTTTAAGAAGAAATACAGTTGAAGACTGAATTATTAGCCGTCCTGTATATTTTTCTATTAGCACATTTCTAAACGTAATAGTTTTAAAAACTCATTTCTAATAACTGATTTGTTTTATCTTTGCCACGACGACAGCACATAATGTTTGACTAGATATTTTTCAAGATACTAGTGTTCAGCTTAAAGTTACATATAGGGTGTACTCACACTAGGCTCAGTTGTCTTGAGCTGTCCCCAGGCGTGATTGTCTCCTCTCCCATCTCCCGCACTCACATCGCATTTTTCACCTTCCGAGCTCGATCTCACTCACTTAGGGTGCTTTCACACCTGTGAATCGATTCATTTGTTCCGAAACAGAGATTACAATTGTTACATTGTTGCTTTTTGTTCTTTGTGCGGTTCGCTTTCACATGCAAAGTTTCTAAACAGACCAAAATAGCTAAAACAAGTCACGTGTGAGTAAACTCTCCTCACATTGGTCAGAGTTTCACGGCTTATTTTGAGTCCCGCTCAGTTTTCACGGGGGGTGGTGGTTTGACAGGGTACGTGCAACGTGTCTGAAAAGCGATGGAGGATGCACTAGGGAGGTGTGAGAAGGGTGCGTGATGTATTTGAAGACTGGGAGGGAAACACAAGATTATTACTCATTTGCGGGGGTCTGGGAGTCTCTGTGCATTTGCAGGAGATTCCCGGAACTTCCGGGAGACTTGAGATGTCTTGAATGACCTTCCACCCTACTCATAATTCTCTCTTCATATAGCCGTATGCCTATTATATATGTATAAAACACTGTGATATAGCCGGGCTCGGATGGTACCGCTTTCTTACCACAATCGATCCGCTCCAGAGTTCGTTTCAATCGATCTCGGACCAATTGTTTTGGCGCAGATCCAAACGCGATTGCACAAACTAACCGGGCAAACAAGACAGGTTTCGAATCAAAGTCTAGGTGTGAAAGCATCCTTAATCGATAATGCGTCTGATCAGTTTTGAAGATTATTCATTCATTGATTTTCTTGTCAACTCAGTCCCTTTATTAATATGGGGGTCACCACAGCAGAATGAACCGCCAACTTATCCAACACGTTTTTACGCAGCAGATGCCCTTCCAGCTGCAACCCATCTGTGGGAAACATCCACACACACTCATTCACACACTCATTACAGACAGTTTAGCCTACCCAATTCACCTGTACCACATGTCTGTGGGGGAAACACTACAAGTGTACCATGCTAAAGCCCAACCGAACTTCGCTCTGGCACACCTCTTTCAACAGGGCCAGGTCCGGCCAACTAAATCACACCTGGGCTGATTCAAATCACTCATACTTGTCAAACGAATGGGGAAATGGGAGTCAGACGCGCCTGGGCACTGTTCGGATAGCCAAGTGAAAGTATACCCTTAAAGACTTAATTAGGTGAAGTTCGGGTAATCAGGCAAGTCATTGTATAACAGTGGTTTGTTCTGCTGATAATATTGACCACGAAATTGTTTTCAAAAAAATTAAGAACTGCTTTCATTCTAGCCAAAATAAAACAAATAAGACTTTCTGCAGAAGAAAAAATATTTTAGGAAATACTGTGAAAAATTCCTAGCTCTGTTAATTAACGTTTGGAAAATATATTTAAAAAAGTGACTAATAATTGTGACTTCAACTGTATGTTGTTTACTTCTGGCCGCCTCTGTTTGTGCGTCGTGTGTGATTGTGCGTGTTGTGTTTGCAGGAGCGCTGCAGATCGAGAACAGCGAGGAATCAGACCAGGGCAAGTATGAATGTGTGGCGGTGAACAGCGCGGGAACTCGATACTCGGCTCCTGCAAACCTCTACGTCAGAGGTAAGATCTTCTGGAGGATCCAAAACCTGTCCTGTTTACCTTTATTCTACTTTCAAACAGGTGTTTCTTCAGCCAGAAGAGGAGCTGACACTTAAAACACACACACACACACACTTCTCTCTTTTAGCACCCAATGTCTTAATAGAAACACACCGCAGTTCTGAGGCGGATGCTGCACAGAGGCACTTTAGCTTGAATGAGGGGATTGCTGAATCTCAAATCAGTTCTTTGAAATGAAAATTAATCATTTTAATTAATTAAAGTGTCTCAGACTTTGCTGTGAAATTATAAGATGATCTGTATTATTAGAAGTAATGTAAGATTATTTGCACACATCATAATCGTTGACCACAAATCTAGTCAGAAGTGGAGATTTGGAAATTTAGAAACATTTTGATTTATACTATGATAGAATACGACAATATTTGGTGGAGATACAACTACGTGAAGTTCTGTAATCTGAAGGCTCATACACACCGGGACACTTTTCGTTTGCGTTTATAGTCAGCGTTATATAATAATATATAATAATAATTTATGTATATAAAAAAAAAATAATAATAATAATAATAAATTGCATAATAATAATAATAATAATAATGATAATAATGATAATAATTTGTTTAACAATAAAAATAATATATACTGTATAATGAGTACACCCCCTGATTAATTTCTCAGTCAATATACAGTATTTAACAATAATAATATTATAAATAATAATAAGAATTTACATAATACTAATTTACATAATACTAATTTACATAATACTAATTTACATTATACTAATTGACATAATATTAATTCACATAATAATAATAATAATAATAATAATAATAATAATAATAATAATAATAATAATAATAATAGTAGTAGTAGTAGTAGTAGTAGTAGTAGTAGTAATAATAAAAAGAATTTATAAAACAATAAGAATAACATAAAATGTATAATGAGTACACCCCGTTATTACTTTCCCATTCAATATACTGTATTTTAACAGTTATAATAATAATAATAATAATAATAATAATAATAATTTACATAATACTTTTTTACATAATACTAATTTACATTAATAATAATAATAATAATAATAATAATAATAATAATAATAATAATAATAATAATAATTTATATAACAATAAGAATAATATATACTGTATAATGAGTACACCCCCTTATTAATTTCACAGTCAATATACAGTATTTTGGCAATATATTTTGGCACATTCAAATAAAACAGTTTCAATAAACCATTATATTCATTAAAATAAGAGTGTGGTCACGTAATATTTGATGGAATAGAAACATAATACAATTAATTTGATTTCATATTTTTCCCTAACATATTAGTTTCGCTGTACTTTTGTTATAGTAGATTAGATTCAGTTTTAGCTTTTGGTACTGACTAATCTAATGCATTTACACCAATATCCCGAACACTGGAAAAAAAAAAATCTGAGATGATTCCTTGGATTTAAAATTTTTGTTTTAAGATTAAGATTAAGAATTTATTTGGGTTTAATTTAAATAAACAATTTGAGTTGAACATTATAACATTTAATTAGTTTATTTAAATTCAACCTATATAAATGTTCAGTGTATAGCATGCTATAGAAAGTAGATCTGTAAAGCTAGATCTGTAAAGGGTGTACTCATTTATAAAACTAAAATATTTAAGAGTATGTACATTAACACATATACATTAGCAAGGACATTTTGGGCTGATTCATTGGGTCACTGATCGAAGGATCTGATTCTCTTACACAAAATAAGCTTCTTAACTACTATACTTTGACATTATAATTGTCTTATTATAAATTCAATGTGATTATTGATGATACACTGTGAAAAAATTGTCACTTTAAATTTTGTTGTTAACATTGCTAGTCATCTCAACTACATCAATAAAACAGACTAAAATATTAAGTTAAACTTAGTATAATTTTAAAAATTGAGTTGAAACCTGATTAACTTATTAAAATAAGTGAAAGCAACATAAAAGTGCATGTTGTCTTGACATATTGTCATTACATTTTATACAGTGTACATCTGGGGTCACCAATCTCGGTCCTGGAGGTCCGGTGTCCCTGCTGGCTTTAGCTCTAACTTGCCTCACCACACCTGCCTGGCTGTTTCAAGTATACCTAAGTAAGACATTGATTAGCTTGTTCAGGTGTGTTTGATTAGAGGTTGGAGCTAAAATCTGCAGGACACTGGATCTCCAGGAACAAGTTTGGTGACCCCTGGTGTTGATGATCGATTACTGTTTCTTGATTATAATTACATGATGTTTGTATTAAGTAGATTCAAAGTATATCTGATAACCTTATCATAGCATTCAAAATTTAGCATGGTAAAGAAAGCAAGTTACTTCAAATAAGGCATCCTGCTGGTCATGAAAGTCTGCTGGTTGAGACTTGCCGGCCAGATCAGAGAATCCCGTTGTGGAAGTTCCCTCATTAATGGTGGGATCTATTACAGTCAGAGACCATGTTTCCTTTTACACACACACTTTTGCCTGGCAAGCACTTAAAGACCTTTAAATGCAGACCTTGGTGATACGATGCTCTTTGATAGTGTGAATTCTGCCTGTGTGTGTGTGTGTGTGTGTGTGTGTGTGTGAAATGAAAGCAGGGGAAATGAGAACAAGACTCAAATCTTTGTCCATAAATTCTGCTCGTCTTCTTCCCTAAGCTCTCCACCAATGAGAGAGGAGCTCATATAAATGATGCATGGAGGAGATCATATCGAGTGAATTCTCTCAGGAACCCTATGATCTTTACACAGACCACACACACACACACACACTCTCTCTCTTGATGAATGACATTTAATATATATGTATGAGTATCTGATGCTTTATGGCCAGAGAGAGAGATGTTCTCGTTTTGTTAGTCCATGAATTTTTCAATAGTAGTGTCATTCTTTTATTGCTGTTTTTATTCAAGGATGTACTATTGATGTGGTTAAGTGAACATTATGGGCTTATCACTATATGTTGCTTTGTTGTTTTGTAACTGAGATGCTGCAAGATGATATAACTCTCATTATATGGCTATATATGTTAAATATTTAATATGTTATAATATGTTGGTATATATATTGGTTTATATATATTAAAATTAAATATTTATGTAAAGTACATATAGGTTAAATATCATGTCAGTGTTAAGTGTATTTTTTTCTGGTAAATAGGGTAAAAAAAATCCTTTTAAATATAGATATGAATAAAACGATGACGTTTGGTGTATGGAAGTACTGCTTAAGTGGAGATTTATGACTTGGATCAATGATAAGAAAAAAAAATTGGAAAAAAAAAACTGCCTGAAAAAATCTGCAGATATAATTTGTTGAAGTGCTATAAAAGAAACACTTAAATTTAATTAATAGACAAAAACAACAGCCAAAAAGCCCATGAAAAGGTGTGAAAGCACACGTTTAAACTAAAATTAAAGCCAATCATTATTTAATTGCATGTAAATGTTAAATGCAGTTAATGAAGGTGTAAAGTACACTGAGATTTAATCAGTGAATCAAAAAAATTTGAAATTTTTGCATATGTTTTTTTCATTCATGTGAAGAATATTCAAACATTTAGTTTTTTTCTTTTATTAATGATATATTAATATTAAATTGTATTATTTAACTTGATGAAGTTATAGTATTTTCAAACTAATGTTTATTTTATGTTTATTTTTGGATGTGAAGTATCTTTAAATAACATCTTAATGACATTGTTATAATAATTTTTTTTATTTAAATGTAATAAATTTTTTATATTAATTTATTTTTATTTTAGTATTTTTATTTAACTAAGGTTTATATAATTGTATTGTCCTTTAATTATTAAAAGTATCTTTACATAAGATTTTAATAATATCATTTTAATTGAACTATTATTTATTTTTATTTAATAACATTTTTAATATTAATAAAATTTATTTTGTTACATTTTATTATATATATATATATATATATATATATATATATATATATATATATATATATATATATATATATATATATATATATAATTTTAACATTTTTATTTAACTAAGGATTAAAGTATTGTATGTAAACTTATATAACATCTTAATGACATCAATTTAATTTAATTTTAATTCATTTTATCTTTAAATTTAAATGTTTTATTTTGTTTCTTTTTTTAACTAAGGTTATTTAATTTTCTTATTTTTGTTTTATTAAATTATTTTTTATTAAATTTTATTTTATTTAGTTCAGTTTAATGTAATTTTTATGTTATTTTTAACTAAGGTTTAAAGATTTGTATGTGAAGTATCTTTAAATAGTATCTTAATGGCATCGTTTTAATTAAATAAAACTTTATATATTTTTCATTTAATTTTATTTAATTTTTATTTAACTAAAGTTTAAAGAATTGCATTTTAAATATCTTTAAGTTCTTAATGACATCATTTTAATTTTGTTTTATTATTTATTTACATTTTTTATTAATTTTATTTTTTTTTAGGTTTAAAGAATTGTATGTGAAATATATTTAAATAACATATGATTTATGACATTTCAGTTTTATTTAACTTTATTTTATTATTTTATTTTTATTTAGTTAAGGTTTAAATAATTGTCGGTGAAGTATCTTTAAATAAAATCTTAATGACATCATTTTAACCTGTCTTGGCAACAGCAGCAGGAGCAAAGCCAATTTAATTTAATCAACAATAATGTTACATGTGGATTTTAAACATGTTGCATAACTCTACTAATGAGTCTGGTTTGTGTTTGCTGTGATGTGGTTTTCTTCATGTTTATATTAACCTAAAGTCTTTCTACAGGTGTGTAAACCTCAGTGACTCACACAAACACACACACACGCACGTGCATTTACCAGATCTGAACTCTGTGTGTGGGCCTGTGTTTGTTTGTTTACTGTATTTCCACCTCATCTTTCTCTTGCTCTAATTTCTCTGTCTTGTTTCTTTGGCCTCAGCTGCAGTGAGTAGGTGTTTTCACCTTAATCACTGTATATGCCAGTGATCATTCCATAAGTGCTTATCCGTTCATGTGAAAGATTGTGTGTGTTCACTCTCATTCCCATGTGCCTTATCACACTGAGACCCTCAAGCACTGTTGAGAGTCCTGCACCCTGCTGCTTTTGCGTGTGCGTGTGAGTGCGTGTGTGTTATAGTACATTTTATTATTATTATTATTATTATTATTATTATTATTATTATTATTATTATTATTATTATTATTATTATTAGGTTTTTGTTAAGTATTTTAAAAGTACATTTGATGTCGTCAATGTTGTTATGCCTTTATACGTTAAGTCTTTTAATAGTACATACTTTTATTATTATTAATATTATTAATAGTACATATTATTATTATTATTATTATTATTATTATTATCATTATTATTATTATTTATTTTTGTACGTTAAGTATTTTAATAGTGCATACTTTGTTGTTGTTGTTGTTGTTGTTGTTGTTGTTATTATTATTATTATTTCTTTGTATGTTAAGTATTTTAATAGTACATACTTGTAATAATAATAATAACAAATTATTATTATTATTATTATTATTATTAATAATAATAATAATAATAATAATAATAATAATAATAATATTGATATTATTTCTTTGTACGCTAAGTTTTTTAATAGTGCATACTTATTATTATTATCAATATTATTATTATTTCTTTGTACGTTAGGTATTTTAATAGTACATACTTTATTATTATTATTATTATTATTATTATTATTATTATTATTATTATTATTATTATTATTATTCCTTTGTGCGTCAAGTATTTTAATAGTACATACTTATTATTACTTATTATATGTTGTTGTTGTTGTTATTGTTGTTGTTTATTATTATTATTTTATTATTATGCCTTTAGATATTAAGTATTTCAATAGTTCATAATTTATTATTATTATTATTATTATTATTAATATTATTCTGTCTTTAAGTTTTTCAATTGATTATTAGTATTATTATTATTATTTTATTTTATTTTTTATATTATTATTATTATTATTATTCTGTCTTTAAGTTTTTTAATTGATTATTAGTATTATTATTATTATTATTATTACATTTTTTATTTTGATATTATTATTATTATTAGTATTATTATTATTATTATTGCATCTTTGTGTGTTAAGTAATTTAATAAGACATCATTTTTATTATTATTGTTATTATTCCTTTGTACGTTAAGTGTTTTAAAAGTGCATTTGTTGTTGTTGTTGTTGTTATGAGGCTTTTTGTATGTTAAGTATTTTAAGTAAATAATTAGTACATAATTTATTATTAATATTATTGTGTTGTTGTTGTTATTATTGTTGATATTATTAATATTATTCCTTTGTATGTTAAGTATTTCAATAGTACATAATTCATTATTATTATTATTATAATTATTAATATTAGTAGTACTAAAAGTAAGGAACAAAACATTTCAGTAACATTTTAAAGGGATAGTTCACCATGAAATTTACTATTCACTATGTACTCTCTCATCTGTGCTGTTTAAACCTTTTTATGACTTTATTTATCCTGTTTGAAGAAAGCTAAAAACTATCATCCAAAACGGGATATTTTAGATTTTTTCATTCCAAACTGAAATCTTTGTCATCATTTACTCACCCTTTACTTGCTCCAAACCTTTATGAGTTTCTTTGTTTTGTTGAACACATAAGAAGATTTTTTTTTAATGAAAGCATTCTTCAAAATATCTCAGCAGAAAAAAGAAACCACTTGAGGGAGAGTAAATAGTAAATCAATATTTGGGTGAACTATCTCTTCAAGGACTTGCAATGCATTCTGTGTAATCTACATGTTATGCATACTCTCATAAAATACACATTGAGGTGTAATACAAAAAAAAAACAATCCAGAAATGAGGGTGTATGTGTGTGTGTGTGCGCTCTGGTGCTGTTGTTGTCTCCATGTTCTCATGTCTGTTTTTTGGATAAGCAGAATATTTTGCCTGTTTTACTCTCTCTGTTTCTCCTTGTCTTCTTCCTCCTCCTCCTGCTCTCTTCTCTTTTGTTTCCCTTCCTCCATCTTCATCGCACCCTGCCATCCACAATCAATCCACTCCTCACTCTCAGACCAGCGGGAAGGTGCGTTTCTGTGGCTGTGTGTCGGTGGACAGGAATCTCTGACTCTGATCTCTTTCTGAATCTCTGACTCTGTTTTCTCG
>NC_141026.1:3760000-3767500 GCF_052040795.2 Danio rerio
ATAAGCTAGGAAAACAGAGACAACTTTGTCAAAGCATGTCGTTTTTTTTAGAACTCGCACAATATATGCATGGGGATTTTTATATTTTATTTTATTTTATTTTATTTTATTTTATTTTATTTTATTTTATTTTATTTTATTTTATTATTTTATTTTATTTTATTTTATTTTATTTTTTTATTTTATTTTATTTTGATTCAATTCAATTTTATTTTTATTTTGTTGTTTCATTTTATTACTATTATTTTGATTTGAATCAATTTGATTTTTGTTTTATATTTTATTTTATTTCAATTCAATTACATTTATTTATTATTATTATTATTATTATTATTATTATTATTATTATTATTGATTTTGATTTTATTAAATTGGATTCTGTTTTAATTTAATGTCATTTTACTTTATTTCATTTCATTTTCAATTGAATAGAATTTGATTTATTTTATTGTTTTATTTTATTTTATTTTATTTTATTTTAATTTGTATTTTTATTTTTATTTTTATTCAATTCATTTAGATTTTTATTTTATTGTTTCATTATTTTAATATTATTATTATTTATTTTATTTTTATTTGACTCAATGGTTTTAATTACATTTAACTATTTAAGTTTATCAGTATGGGAAGAAATACTGTGCATATACCCTATTATTGCATTAATATCTGGCAAAAGACAAAACAAATTAGTTGTTAGAAATAAGGTATTAAAATTACTATGTTTAAAAATGCATTCAGAAATGTATTTCTGTTATACTATATTTATATTATATTTAATTTTATATTTTTACTTTATTTTATTATATTTTATATTTTGTATAAATTTATTTTCTTTTAATTTGATTAACTTTTTATTTTATTATTATTATTATTATTATTATTATTAATATAATTATTTATTTTTATTTGATTCAGTTGGATTTGTATTTTATTGTTTTATTTTATTTTAAATTAATTTTGTTGTTTCATTTTGATTTGGATTCACTTGGATTTTTATTTTATTTTTATTTTTGATTCGAATACATTTTAATTTAATTGAATTGTTTAATTATTTTTTTTTTTTCAATTTTGTATGTGATTCAATTCATTTGAATGTTTTTACTTATTTGTTTCATTTCTTTTATTACAATTATTTTTTTACTGTAATTTTGGTTTGATTCACTTGAATTTTTATCCTATTTTCATTTGGTTTAGTTTTATTTTATTTTACTAATAAATTAGTTATTAGAAATAACTTATTAAAACTATTATGTTTAAAAAATGCTTTGCGAAAAAATTATTTCTGTTAAAATAACACTTGGTTAAAGACCTTCAACTGTACATTGCAGTCTCCGTCTAAGCCTAAATCAAACCCTCATTCGGCCTCGACTATTCAGCATAGAACCTGAGTCATGTTTCTCTCCAGTATGTGTGTAGGGCTTTTATTTGAGTTGCTTGATTCTGTAAAGCACATCTTTGATGCTGATTAGAGACTGATTCCACAATAATCCTCCGACCAGAAGATTTACAAGTAATGTCCATCACTGATAGCAGAAACATTGTCAGGATAAGGAGTTTTGGTTGTTGAGGAATTCTTCTCTGATCACTGCTTGTTTCAGAGTTCTCCAGTCCTGTTTTTACCCATTGATCAGACAAAGCCGGAGTTTAATTTGTTGCTGTGTTGTATACGTTACTCAATGCATTTGCTTTGTTTTAGTCTATTGGCCGCACATGCATGCTCTGTTGGTTATCGCTGATGTGTGTTTTTCTGCTTCATGCTTGCACGGCCATTGATGTGCCTGTCTATGTGTGTGTGTGAAATCACTTGTGCTTTGAATAAACCCCAGCAACCTGCAATCAACCTGTATACCCATAAATCCCTACAGATTTGTTGCTTTCCTTCTCTCTCTTTCTTCAGAATCGCATGCATGTGTTTGTGCGCATGTCTAACAGCAAGCTTTCATTTGCTTTGTTAACACACCCACGAGATCGCTCATTCTTTAACCTCACCGCGGTCGCTGCCATCGATCAGTTTTACTAGCCTATAGAGACTTTCTCTCCAACTTTCTTAACAAACTCTAACTCTCGCCATCATGTCGTGACCATGCCTATTTTTTATTTTATTTTATTTTATTTTATTTTATTTTATTTTATTTTATTTTATTTTATTTTATTTTATTTTATTTTATTTTATTTTATTTTATTTTATTTTATTTTATTTTATTTTATTTTATTTTATTTTTGTTTTATTTTATTTTGATTCAATAACCTTTTATTTTATTTTAATTAAATTAAACTTTTTATTTATTTTTTTATTTTATTGATTCAATTCAATTTTTTATTTAAATTATTTATTTTATTATTTGATTATTTTGTTATTATTATTATTGATATTAAATTATTAGTTATTTTGTTTTATTTTGATTTGATTAAATTTTTATTTTATTTTGATTTGATTTTGTTTTTTTATTTTATTTTAATTCAATTCACTTTTTATTTATTTTTTTATTCAATTTGCTATTTTATTTTATTTATTTTATTTTAATTTAATTCACTTTTTAATTTTTTATTGATTGGATTCAATTGTATTTTTATTTAAATTTTATTATGTTTATTTTAATTTATTAATTTTAATTTGATATGATTCAATTGGATTTTTATTGTTTAATTATTATTATTATTATTATTATTATTTGTTTGTTATTAAATAGTTTTTTTTTAATTACATTTTTATTTTATTTGATATTGATTCAATTCAATTAGATTTTTATTTCAATTTTATTATTTTAATTTTTATTTTATTACATTTTTATTTAATTCGGTTCCATTTGATTTTAATTGTTTCTTTTATTTTAATATTATTTCTTTTCTTTTATTTTTTATTTTTATTTTTATTTTTTATTTTTTTTATTAAAGACTGTCTTGAAGGCTGCCATCACTCCATTTTACTAGCCAGCAGAGACTTTCTCCAACTTTCTTAACAAACTCTAACTCGCGCCATCATGACCATCCCTCATGTCCATAGGTAACGTCATCCTCTCCATGTACAGTGACTAACGTGGATTAATGTGGTGTTTTCTCTCACACTCTTACACCTGCAGGGCTATTCCTGCTAAAACTAACACACTTAACTCGATCCCCAAAGTCCAAACTCTATGATGATGATCAGTCTGGCCGCCTCTAGCCATGACCGGCACAGATCAGATTGTGTTCAGTGTTTACCTGACTTGCGTCAATAAGGGTTGTAATAAATATTGATTTACTGTACCCAAGCTTCAGCAATAAGTTAGATATATAGGCAGAGGCTAAAGTTATATAGTACATAAGTCAAGTAGCCACAAGACTTTTAACAATTCATTAATGGGAACATTTCCTCACTGTTTACTCATATTCAGGTGGTTCTGCTTATACGTTTATGAACATCAAAACACAAAACAAGATATTCTGAAGAATGTTGAGCCATTGATATGCATACAGGAACAAAAAATATGATGGAAGTCAATGGGTGAATTTAATATGAGTGACATTTCCCTTTAAAGGTCCCATGAAATTAAAATAGTTTTCTGGATAATATGTATTGTTAGTTTTTAATATATCTATAAGCTATTGTGCAACAAAACAGTGACAAAATTCACGTTTAGAAGATATAAAACTGATATAAACATGTAAAGCTTGTAGTTTGTCACAAATGGATTAACAGTTTTATTCGCATCACTTCATACTACAGTACTACAGTTTGGTTTGATTCAGCTACTGTTTTATTTTATACTATTTTTTGTTTTATTTTATTTTATTATAGTAAATGAAAAACTATTATTTTTGCATGCGTTTAATTATCTTGAAAATGTTTAAAAAATACTTTTTATTATATATTTATTTATTGTTTATTTTATTTATTTATTTTTATTTATTTATTTGCTTTATTTTGATTTGAGATTCAAGTATTGTATTTTATTTTATTTTATTTATTACAGTATTATTATTATTATTATTATTAGTAGTAGTAGTATTATAATTTTTATTAGATTTATTATTATTATTATTATTATTATTATTATTATTATTATTATTATTATTATTATTATTATTATTGCGTGTTTAATTATCTTGAATATGTCCAAAAATACTTTTTTTTATTTATTTATTTGTTTGTTTGTTTGTTTGTTTGTTTGTTTGTTTGTTTTATTTCATTTTTAAATATTTTTCTTTTTCTTATTATTATTATTATTTATTTAATTGTTTGTTTATATATTTAATTATGTATTGTTTGACTTACTGATTTTTATTTACTTATTTATTTATTTATTTATTTATTTAATTATTTATTTGCTTTATTTTGATTAGATTCAAAATATTGATTGTTATTGTTTTTTTATCTTATTTTATTACAGTAAATATAAACGATTATTAATAAAAGTGTTTAATTATCATGAAAATGTCCCAAAAATACATCGTATTTATTAATTAATTTTTGGTTTATTGATTAATTGTTTTATTTATTGATTTTATTTATCTATTTATTTGCAGGTTTGCTTGCTTTCCATCAAACTCAGTGTGTGAGGATGCTGTGCATGACCATATTTTTTAAAATAATAAGAATAAATCCATACAAAAATTTCACACTTCAGTGTTTGAAGAACTTACTGCTATTTTGCTGACTGCACACTTTAACCAACTTTTGACTATTACAGATTTATCAGATTAGTTTGATTTGGACTGATTTATTTGGCTAGATTGAGTTCAACACTATTGTAAAGTTTGTTGCAATGCGCCTGATGATGGAGGGAAATTAACATTGTACTCAACTAAAGCATTTCCAACGTGCGTGCAAGACAAAAGAGTTTATTGCTGGAGGTTGGGTGGAGAACTTTCCTTTCCAAAAGCTGCCTTCAAGTCAAATAAATACTGAGCATTTGTAATCCCTCGGCCTCATACTTTCCTCATTTATCCACAATCATTTCCCGAGTCTGGAAAACAAGCAGGCAATGGAAGGAAATGAGCAGGTAATGTTCAGATTTGGAAGTGAGTTGGAGTCTCTGAGAAGTGAGACTTGTTTATCGGTGAAATATAAGCAGACGTGTGAAAGCAGAGCCCCCTGTTAAACCATCTGCTATCTGAAAACAATTCCACCTCATATACCGAGAGACATTATAAAAGATCAGGTTATTAGCCGTCTCTCAGAAGACTGCTTACCTGTGAAGTCTACAGAAAGTGTTCTTCGTTTATGGGATCTCTGCAGATACACAGTGATTTTGTTGTGTATTCAGCAGAATGGATGGTTTGGCCTTTTGGCTACATACCAAAACATTTAGAACAGTCTAAAATGTTAGATGCAGTTGAATGCAGCTCTATGCCAAAATAAATAGATAGAAAGTTAAATAAAATAAAAACATTTCCAAAAGAATTTCCAAAATGGACATTATCTAAAAATATATATGCAAAGATGTTGTAAATATATCATGTTTACATAGGAGGGCTGAATGCATAATCAAATTAGCTATTATATTTAATAATTAAGGATGCAATCAGTGGTAAAGACAAACACTTCAAAATAACTGAATTTAAATAAATTTGGTAAAAAATTCTCGGCTCCTGTTTATATTAATGAACCATAAAGGAAATATGCATTACACCCCTAAACTATGTCACATCAATGAGAAATACTTATTACTGTGATTAATCACATCCAATATAGAGGTTCATATTTACTAAATATAGTTGTCTGTACTTTGTATAATTTTGTGTATATGAATATATGCATAACTATATTGTATAAAATATTTATATATAAAAATATATTTTAATATATTTTAAATATATTTAAATATATAGTTTTTTGTTAGTTTTTTTGTTAAACTTATATAAACGTAGTATACACATAACATTTACTTAATGTTTATATTCACAAAAAATAAACAGAGAAAAATAATACATAAAAATAGATAGATAAATAAATAAAACTTCAATGTAAACTACAACAAAGCCTCTGACAACATTTCAAAGATATACAAATTCAATATAAGTAAATATATACAATTGAAGTCAAAATTATTGGACCCCTTCTTTTTGAATTTTTTTTCAAAAATGATGTTTACCAAAGCAAAGAAATGTTAAGAGTGTGTCTGATAATATTTTTTCTTCTGTAGAAAGTCTTATTTGTTTTATTTCGGCTAGAATAAAAGCAGTTTTTAATTTTTAAAAACCATTTTAAGATCAATTATTAGCCCCTTTAAGCTACATATTTTTGATAGTCTACTGAACAAACCATCGTTATACAATAACTTGCCTAATTACCCTAACCTGCCTAGTTAACCTAATTAACCTAGTTAAGCCTTTAAATGTCACTTTTAGCTGTATAAAAGTGACTTGACAAACATCTAGTAAAATATTATGTTCTGTCATCATGGCAAAGATAAATAAATCAGTAATTAGAAATGAGTTATTAAAACTATTATGATTTTAAAAAGTGTTGCAAAAATCTGCTCTCCGTTAAACAGAAATTGGGGAAAAAATACACAGAGGGCTTATAATTCTGAGGGGGCTAGTAATTCTGACTTCAATTGTACTTACACTGTAAATGATCATTCATTACAATGTACTTATTCTGCAAATTCATGTACTGATGCTTGATTACATACCTGCATGTATAATTACATATTTAATTAATTTCTGTATTTTATAATAATTTCACTGTTGACCCATTCCTTACACCCCAAGACGTATCCCACCTCAAGTGTTCTGCAATATATTTTGAGCACTTTAAGTGCAAGGATATAGTAGTTAAGGCAACTTAATATAAAGTGGGACCCAAACTTTTATCTTGGACGTGATTAATCATGAATAATCATTTAACGGCACTTTTTATACACTCACAGGCCACTTTAATAGATACACCTTACTAGTACAAGCTTGGGTCCCTTTTGGTGAGCCTGTGTGAGTCTTTTGGTGTAGCCTCAGTTTCCTGTTCTTAGCTGACAGGAGCGGCACCCGGTGTGGTCTTCTGCTGCTGTAGCCCATCCACCTCAAGGTTAGACATGTTGTGTGTTCAGAGATGCTCTTCTGCAGACCTCGGTTGTAACGAGTGCTTATTTGAGTTACTGTTCCCTTTCTATCAGCTGGAACCAGTCTGGCCATTCTCCTCTGACCTCTGACGTCAACAAGGCATTTGCACCCACAGAACTGCCGCTCACTGGATGTTTTCTCTTTTACTGAGCATTTTCTGTAAAACCTAGAGATGGTTGTGCGTGTAAATCCCAGTAGATCAGCAGTTTCTGAAATTCTTAGACCAGCCCGTCTAGCACCAACAACCATGCCACGTTCAAAGTTACTTAAATCCCCTTTATTCCCCATTCTAATGCTCGATTTGCAGTAGATCGTCTTGACCATGTCTACATGCCTAAATGCATTGAGTTGCTGCAGTGGTGTGATTGGCTGATTGGAAACTTGCAGCACGAGCAGTTGGGCAGGTGTACCTAATAAAGTGGCCGCTGAGTGTACATATTGCATACATATTATACTGTG
>NC_141026.1:3772500-3777500 GCF_052040795.2 Danio rerio
GTTGTATAAACCTTATATATAAGGTAACTCAGTGGTGCAGTAGGTAGTGCTGTCGCCTCACAGCAAGAAGGGCGCTGGTTCGAGCCTCAGCTGGTGTTTCTATGTGGAGTTTGCATGTGCGTTCGTGAATATGTATTTATTTGTTTGGGATTTTTTTTCAAGTTCTAACACATAGAAAATATAGAAATGTAGAAACAAAATATAGAAACAAACACCCATTTTATGAGAAAACAAAGTCTTGTAAACACGATGTCTATTTGTTGCACTAGATCTGTCACTTTTTTTCTCAAAGAGACTGATTGGGGGTCAGTTCTTCTCAAACCCCCCTGTAATTCGCACCCTTCTGCTAACCAATGAGCCATAATGCCGCCTCTAATTTCATTCATAATGGTCTTAAAAAAGTCTTAAATTTAACTTGCAGAAACCCTGGTTGAGTGTATCTGGCATTATTGTGAGTAAATTCCCTTAGACTTCTCTGCCTTTTTCAGTCAGACACGATCACGTTAGCTGAGGTTAATAATGTGTGTTTTGACTTTCTGGCCACTGTGATGATTTTAATCATCCTAAAGCTACAGGTTTCGATGTGTTTTTTCTGTCCATTCCCACACGGCTGCTGCTTATTCAAGCTGATCTGTTCAGATCCTGACAGCTGTCCGATTGCATACGGCACATAAAGTTGTTTAGAGTCAATTTCAGATCTATTTTATGACAGTGCAGCCATTTCTTCCTCCTGACTGTGGAAATATGGCGAGCTGAAGGAACTAGTCTATAATACAGAGACAGAATGATCATAATAACAGTGTTTAACACGGCACATTTTGCGACGCTCGTGTCAAATGCCAGGTCATTACTGCATATCTGCTCGGAGAAATGTCACGGATGTATTTGCATTCATTCGAAATATGTTAGCATGTCAGAACAAGTCCTTTTAAAGGGTAACTATTTCTTTCAAATAAAAAAAGGACACCTTCAGAATGAAGAAATGGGAGCTATACGCAATGGGAGAGTTTCATTTCCGTGTTGCTTTTTCTCTAAATCCACATGTCAGAAATGCCACACACACTTACAATGCAGGGATCAAAATCTGTTTATTTGATTACTTTCCAATATTTTCAGGGTTGGTGGTCGGCGACACGGTAGCTCAATGGTTAGCACTGTCGCCTCACAGCAAGAAGGTTGCTGGTTCGAGCCCTGGCTTGGTCAGTTAGCATTTCTGTGTGGAGTTTGCATGTTCTCCCTGTGTTGGTGTGAGTTTCCTTCGGGTGCTCCGGTTTTCCCCACAGTCCAAACACATGTGCTATAGAGGAATTGGATAAGCTGAATTGGTTGTAGTGTATGTATGAGTGTGTTTGGATGTTTCCCAGTGTTGGGCTGCCGCTGGAAGGGCATCTGCTGTGTAAAACATATGCTGGATAAGTTGGCAGGTCATTCCGCTGTGGCGACAGCTCATGAACAAAGGGATTAAGCCAAAGGAAATGAATGAGTGAATGATCTTATGCTAAATATTTCTCTGAATAATCATTATTTTTAATGCGGTTTTAGCGATTTACTACTATTAAAACATCATTTTCTTATTCATAACTGTCAATTAATGCAATATTACTATTCTTTTAAAGTCAGTTAGCTAATATTATTTTATTTTTATTCCCTCTTTCTTTATTTCAAACACAAAAACCCCCTTTTTTGGTTGTCAGAACCAACAGCACCACTTATTTTTTACATTGTTTCATTCATTGATTAATTTTCCTTTGGCTTAGTCCCTTATTTATCAGGGGTCACCACAGCAGATTGAACCTCCAACTATTCTGTTTTAAACAGCGGATGCCCTTCCAGCTGCAACCCAGTATTGGGAAACATCCAAACACATTCATTCACACACACACTCATACAATAAAGACATTTAATTCAATTTACCATTACTGCATGTCTTTGGACTGTGAGCACTGGAGGAAACCCACGCCAACATGGTATAAAACATGCAAACTCCACACAGAAATGCCAACTGGCCCAGCCAGGACTTAAACCAGCAACCTTCTTGTTGTGAAGTGATAGTGCTGACCACTGATATTTATTGTAGTCAAGTAAAAAAAGTCATTAATTTTATTATTTTCCTTTGGCCTAGTCCCTTATCTATCAGGGGTCGCCACAGCAGATTGACCCTACAACTATTCCAGCATATGTTTTACGCAGCGGATGCCCTTCCAGATGCAACCCAGTACTGGAAAACACTTATACACTCTCATATTTACACACACAATCATATAAAAAAATCCATTCCCACAAAATAAAAATAATAAATAAATACATAAATAAATAAATACATTGATTATATATATATATATATATATATATATATATATATATATATATATATATATATATATATATATATATATATATATATATATATATATATATATGTATATTGTTATTATTTAAAAAATATAACCAGGTTTGATTGAACCAAAAAATTACTTTCATTTATTACAGCTAAAATTATTTAACTTTTCAATTTATTTAACTTTTAAACTTTTCAATTTAACTTTGCTTTTTAACTTTAAAATGCAATTTAATCTAAATTAAAAATATTTCAGAAAATATTGTTTACTATATAGACCACTAATTCTTATTTTCTTTTTTCCAGACTAAAAATAACCCATACTTCGTTTTAGATCAATTTAATATTTTTCCTCAAATTATCATTTTAACTTGGTTAAAAATTAAAAATGTTATTTAATATTAATCAAAAATATTTATTCTGCCCAAGGGAGATAAAATTGCATTCACTCAAAGGTAAAATCTAGTTTTTATAGAACACAAATTAATTGAATTACTTTTGTTCAACTTAAATATATATTTTGGAACAACTTTTTTTAAACTCGATCTCGATCTAGTGACCTTCTTGCTGTGAGACAACAGTGCTAACCACTGAGCCACTGTGCCTCATCCTTATTTGGATATTGTATAATTATTTTCTATAAGGAATATATGACATAAATTAGCAACACAGTGTGTGTTTTAAATAAAACCCCCATTAAAAATCAATTCCAGGTGCAAATGCTAAGTGCCCCTTAATTCACCACCAGCACTTGTTGTGTTTTAGATATAATTGGTGTCTAATTTGCTGTTAAAATGAAGTGCACTGAGCTACACTGAGTGTGAGTTTGCTCTAATTAATGTAAGAAAACACATCACAAGCTGTTCTTTTTACATCCGCGACTATGTTATTCTTTCAATAAGTGACGCTGGAACACAAAGCCAGTCTTATGTTGCACGAGTAAATCAACTGTTGATCAACTGTTCTTTTATGCAAATATAACCCAGCTGGTCTACTCAACCCATTCCGAGCTGGGATCAAACCAGCGACTCTCTGCGTGGGATTCGGTTGCTCTAACAAGGAGGCTAAAGATCAGGGCCTCTAGCGTCTGTTGCTAGAGCACCTTTAGAGGTCATAGGAGTGAGGTTTAACGGCACAGCACTTCACTAGCTGGCCTCCACTACTCTCAACCCCCTAAACCTCACTTCCATCCATGTCACAGCACCAATGTAACCCCACTGGTCCTACACTAACAAACCTGCTCCAAGCTGGGATCCAACCGGCAACTCTCCGCACGGGAGACAGTTGCTCTAACAAGGAGGCTAAATACTATGACCTCTAACATCTGCCGCTAGAGCACCTTTAGAGGTCAGAGGAGTGAGGTTTACCTGCACATCACTTCACACATCACTTTGTGTCTGTAAAGTGTCAGCTCAAAATACCCATCAGATTACTTATACAATGCAAAACATGCCCATTTTCAGCTCAAAGCAATGTGTAGCAGTTTTTGCAGCCTGTGTCTTTAAATGCAAATGAGCTGGTTCTCTCCGCCCACCGCTCCCACGTGTGTGTCTGCTTCTTTTGCGTTACCTCAGATAAACAGCAGTCAGTGACAGAGACTGACATGGATGAAGCAGAGATTCAGTTTATGAGTCAAAATTACCCAGAAAGTTTGCTTGATGTGTTTGTGGTGGAGTTTATTCAAGTCTTTATGCAATGATGCATCATGCACAAACGCCGTTACAAAATCTACAGGACACACACGCGTGTTTACTGACACTATGCGGCTGTGTTGATTTCAACAGTTAAAGGTGCAGTAGGTGATCTGCCAAAATGCTAACCGCTTAGCATATTACCTTTGGATGGCGGGGAGGGACTGCAATTCAAAGCCACACCCCCTGAAAACGCGAGGGCGCACCGCATCACAACAGCAAGCAGACAACCCACTAGTTCATGTCATTCGTCAGTTAGTGCCAGCGCCGTGCAGGAATTACATTTTTTACTTAGCCACAATTACATGCTATTTCAGAGCGAACATTCAGAGTAGCATGGTAAACAGTATAGGAAGGCTGTCATTGTTCAAAAATGAGCCAATGTGAATATAAAAGCAACTTCAGCTCAATAAAGCAGGTTAGGCGGAATAGCGCTATTTACTGATGTTTTGTTGTTAAACTAAATATAAAACTACATTATCAATGCTGTTAAAGAGCCTTATGAAACTGAAAATAATCACATTAATCTTTCACCGGGAGATTTCAGTGGCTGAACAACACGTCTGTGCATATAAGTCATTCATAACAGAACACGCTTAACGTTAGCTAGCACAAGCATAACATAAGCTTAGCCGGACTAAAAGAGTTTTAAAACAGAACATTACCTGTCTAACAGTAATACTTCAGCCATGGTGTCGTCTTTCCTCCAGCATGCTAAAGTAACTCCAATATTGATCCAGTTTCAATTCAGCATTTGATTTCTCCTGGTCCGTCTCTTGACCGCAAGGCCTCTTTAAAGGCGAATTATACCCGCGCCTGGCTTTACAGTAATCGGCCCGAGCTCGGCTGTCCTTCGGCGCCTCCGGCTCCGACTTGGCATCGGCGAGCGGCCTGCAGCTCGCTCATGCGCATGTGTTTGTGATGCAGATGGGCACGCGCTAATGGCGGATCTGCGTGAACAGATGCGCAGA
>NC_141026.1:4077500-4140000 GCF_052040795.2 Danio rerio
CCGGCACTGGCATACAGCATGTGGGCCAAACATGGCCCGGGTTTGGCAGAGGTGGCTCTGTCTTTAAGGCGGCACACAAGATTTGGGCCAGATCAAAAACGTAGTATTTGGCCCAGATTTAATAATTTGATAAGTGGGCCATGTGAGTTTGGCCAGTCTTGACCCACATTTAAAATACACTAAAATCATTTTCGAGTAAAGAAAAAAAATTCTACCAATCAGGTCACTTTGAGAAAAAGCGTGCCCATAGTGTGCCTAAAGCGCATCACTCTATGGGTTTATCAATTTCATTGCAATCATGACACACCAACCTATCTGGCCCAGTTCAGGCCCAGTTATGAGTTATTAACTTGGCTGAGACTTGGCCCAGATATGGTCCATGTTTGGCCCTTGTCTGGAAGCCAGATTTGGTCCAGTCATGTACAGTAATTCACAGCGGCATGTGGGCCAAGCAAAACCTGATTGTGTGGGCCAGAGCTGGGCCAGAGAAATTTTGCTATGTGGGTTGCTTGTAACCAAACTGAACCCTTCAGACTTTACTCACTTCAGCTTTAGTTGTGATGGATGGTTGTAGTTTTCTAACCTTTATATTAGTCAGTGATATCAATGCACACAACAGCCTTCAGCAATAGTGTGTTATTTTAAGATAAAGTGTGCTTGACACTGTGTAGGCATTGCTTTTTATCACAACCTGTTGTTTAATTGTTTTCTCTCAGCCTCATTGAAATTAATGCAGTTTCCGTGCAGCAGGAGAAAGTCTTTGAGTGTGTGTGCGTGTTCATACATGTGGTCAAGGAAACCCTCCAGCTTTGCGATTAATGATGATATAATGTGGATTTATGTGGAATGTCTTATTAGAGCAGACTTAGTGCCACACATTCAATTCTGGGTGTTTCCACAGAACTAACAGTTTTCTGGAGTCAGAATTGGCAATTCTGTGTAGGTTATCAATATCTTTCGGCGTAGTACCTGATTTATCAGGCATCACCACGGCGGAATGAACCGCCAAGTGCTTCTGCAGAATATTTTAAATACAATAAATTGTAAAAAAAAAAAAAAAAAAACTGAAAGAGAAGTTTGTTTTAGACCAACATTTTCACAGTAATAAATCATACACAATCACAGGACTTGTGCACCTGGAAAGTATTGATAGCGCTTCACTTTTTCCACTTTTTATGTTCCAGCCTTCCAAAATGGATTAAATTAATTAATTTCCTCAACATTCTCCACACAGTCCCCCATAATGACAATGTAAAAAAAAGAGTTTTTGAAATTGTTGCAAATTTATTTTAAATAAAAAAGCTGAAAAATCACATGTACATCAGTATTCACAGCCTTTGCTAAATAATACTTTGTTGATGGATCTTTGGCAGCGATTACAGCCTCAAGTCTTTTTGAATATGATGCCACAAGCTTGGCACACCTGTCTTCGGGAATTTCTACCCATTCCTCTTTGCAGTACCTCTCAAGCTCTATCAGGTTGGATGGGAAGCGATGGTGTACAGCCATTTTCAGATCTCTCCAAAGATGTTCACTAGGATTTAGGTCTGGGCTCTGGCTGGGCCACTCAAGGACATTCACAGAGTTGTTGTGAAGCCACTCCATTGATATTTTGGTGGTGTGCTTTGAGTCATAGTCCTGCTGGAGATGAACCATCGTCCCAGTCTGAGTCCTTCTTTCAGGATGTCTCTGTACATTGCTGCATTCATCTTTCCCTCTATCTTGACTCGTCTTCCAGTTCCTGCTGCTGAAAAACATCCCTACAGCATTATGCTGCCCACACTATGCTTCACTGGTATTGGGGATGGTATTAGCCTGGTGATGAGCGCTGCCTGGTTTTCTCTAAATGTAACGCCTGGCATTCACTCCAAAGAGTTCAATTTCAGTCTCATCAGACCAGAGAATTTTGTTTCTTATGGTCTGAGAGTCCTTCAAATTCTAGGCGGGGAGTGTCTTCAGTCTGGCCACTCTACTATACAGGCCTGATTTGTGGATTGCTGCACAGATGGTTGTCCTTCTGTAAGTTTCTCCTCTCTTCACAGAAGAACCCTGGAGCTCAGACAGAGTGACCATCGGGTTATTGATCACCTCCCTGACTAAGGGCCTTCTCCCCCATCACTCAGCTTCGATGGCCGGCCAGCTCTAGGAAGAGTCCTGGCGGTTCGGTTCCAAACATCTTCCACTTACAGATGATGGAGGCCGCTGTGCTCATTGCAACTTTCAGAGCAGCAGAAATGTTTCTGTAACCTTCCCCAGCCTTGTGACTCGAGACAATCCTGTCTCAGAGGTCTACAGACAATTCCCTTGTCTTCATGCTTGGTTTGTGCTTTGACATGCACTGTCAATCCTTGGGAGCTTATATAGATAGGTGTACGCCTCTTCAAATCATGTCCAATCAACTGAATTTAGCAAAGGTGAACTTCAATGAAGCTGCTGAAACATCTCAAGAATGATCAGTGGGAACAGAATGTACCTGAGCTCAACTTAGAGCTTCACGGCAAAGGCTGTGAATACTGATGTACATGTGATTCTTCAAGTTTTTATTTTCAGGTTTGAGGTTTAGCTGTGTCCTCTTTGTCATTTTCTATCTGATTCAGACTCAAACTGATATGGCTAACAGCCACTCTGAAGGGGGTCGGACATCTGCGACGCCCTGCATCTATCAGGGTATGCACACCAGCGCTGCAAGTCAGCAGCTATCTGCCCAGCCACGACTAAGGACACTGTTCAAATTTCTGCCACACCACAGAGCGCCATCTGAATAGTTTTATTTTAAATACCATGCAAATGTGCGCGTCTGATGTGCGATACTGTCATGTCTGTGCCGTGTCCCAGCGCATCCGGTGTGCGACATGCCTAACTGACAGTGTTTACACAGCGTAAAAGCGCATGCTTGTAGAGGCATTACGCTTTTACTGGTGATGTGGAGCCAATCCGCAAGTCACAGCACATCATGTTAGCTGACCAATCAGAGCTTATGAGGGCGGGCCTTTCAGAGGAACCAGGAAATATGACAGTGGTTTTCATGTGAGCAGAGTAGCTGTATATAATCAAAGGAAGATATATGAAAAAACATCCTGATTTTCTACTAATAAATGATGAGCACACATTGCTTTGCGTCTTATAAACACAACCACACCTTAAAAATACACTCTGGACCAACCCTTTAAAGTGCAATTTAAAAGCTTAACTAGGTTAATTAGACAAGTTAGGGTAATCATTGTGTAATTGTTTGTTCTGTAGACTATCAAATAAATATTGCTTAAGGGGGCTATTAATATTGACTAGAGGTGTGAACCTACACTAGTCTCACGGTTCGGTTCGGTTACGATTATCATGCCATCGATTCGGTTCAATTCGATATCTCGGTGCATTACGGTGCATTGACGGTGCTTTCCATACACAGTTTTATATTTTCTTCACAGCAGCATTTCTTGTATTAAAATGTATGAATATATTTATATACTATTTGTAATACAATTTTGTCATTTAATACAAACAGTCAGATATATAAACTGTACCTTTAAACAAAACGAGCATTAAGCAAATAATATAAACAAATATAAACATCCAGCTCAATTTCTGATCCTTGTCTAGTTCTCTTACACCCCTTTGATTGGTCACACCCTCAAAAAAAAAAAAACGGTTGCGATTGGCTCTTGAGCGCTGCGTTTTTCACAAATGAGTGACACTGAGAGGCAGGCGGCTGCGGCGATCTCACTGCTGATGTATAATAGACTTGGTGGAGAAAACTCTGCAGACACGCGCTCGTTTCTGGATGCAAAAGAAACGCTGTAAAACAGCCGAGAAGAGAAGAAAAGCCCCGCCAGCAGGTCAAATGGGCCACTGTGTGTGTGTGAGAAAGAGAGAGAGAGAGACAGAGCGAGAGAGAGAGAGAGAGAGAGAAATGGAGTAGGCTACTTTCATTGGCTGTTTCTCAATATGCGTTCTTCAGCGGTCTTGCGTCCTCGTGTTCTCGTGAAACGTCATCATCAGCTGCCTAAGTTCAGTTCCAATACTCAAGACCGCAAGTACGGAGGACGCGTGAAACTTCCCGGAAGTGTTCTTGATATCGAGGACGCACCGATGCAGACTTGAGCACCGAACTCGCTCTGGAAGTCCCAGAAGTCATTGAAACTGGAGGTGGGAAGCGCAGCATTTTATTTAGATTTATTATTAAAGTTCAGAGATATTACTTATTTACCTCAGGAGTTTCCCTAAATGAAACGGTGAAGGTAAACATTAACATGAACATCTTAATAAAGGAATAAACACATTAATTGTGTTTGTTTGATGAAATTCGTATTAAAATTAGTTTTATTTATATCGTGCAGAGTATATTTATAATGTTTTTATGCAAAGTATATATTTTGAAGAGGGGGGAAACAATAAATCGTTGTATGAAGGCTGTAATGTTTAATTAATTTCCATTTAAAACGCGTGAAGGTCACATGACCATCAGGAAGAACGCAGCATCCCATTTCTCAAAGGACGCATTCTCTGCCCTCGCGGTCTCCTGAGTTCGTACTTCCGAGGACACCTGGCAAGACCGCACTCTACAAGAACGCAAGTCCGTTCTCTGCGTTCTTGGAATTGAGAAACAGCCATTCTCTCGATCTCAGTGAAATAGGGGCTTTTGTTGTATATGTCAGTGAAAGACTGATCCAGCAAACACACACAGTGAAATTGTGCACAGTTTATATGAGTCATAAGTAGTTAAAGCGCTGTAAATACTCGCGATCGCCTCCCTCGCGACAGAGCGCATATGAGGTAAATGACGTCAGTAATAACCGGTTATGATTATCACTGAACCGATACTAAATTGTCCGCGTCTGCATCGCAGTGCACCGAAAAAACGATTATTTTTTACACCCCTAATATTGACCCTAAAATGTTTTTTTTTTATTTAATTCTATCCAAAATAAAACAAATAAGACTTTCTCCAGAAGAAAAAAATATTATCAGACAAACTGTGAAAATTTCCTTGCTCTGTTAAACATCGTTTGGGAAATATTTGTAAAAATTCACAGGAGTGCGAATCATTTTGACTTCAACTGTTTATGTAACTCAATGATATGTACGTGCAGATGAAATGAACATCTTCTCCTCTTTAGATGGCACGTTGTGCAGAAGTCTGGAGAAGTACATGGCCACACCTACCCGAAGTCACCTGAGGAACTGGAAGGTGAGCATTCCTCATATCATCATTTGGGAGATCATCCTCTTAGAAATAAATAAATAAATAAACACACACATACACACACACGTAACACAAGATCTCACCCCCAGTTTGGCTTGAGCCTGTGCTACATCAGCGAATGTGTGAGAAGCGTGTCGGTTGGGGCTTGTTTGTGTGTCAGCGCGGTTCGTTTCTCATCCAGACGCTCCACAGACACTCGTCCTGAAATATTAACTCATCAGGATCTGCGGTGGTGTTGGGTGTTATTTCAGTAATTGAGGAGGCTGTTGTGGAGGTCTGCTGTAGCTCAGCTTCAGGGCTTTGAAAGCATAACCATGTGAATGGAGCGATCGGACATCCCGGGTCAGTTTACTCTGTCAGGGTTTATATAACACACAGGAGTAATGTGCAGGACGCACGCAGGGTAACCCTGAAGATTCATGTCTGTGTGAAAATGATTGAGGAACAACAACACTGTTTATATACATATAGTTGAAATTATTAGCCCTCCATCACATCCCGAAACATGCTTAATAGAGCAAGGAAATTTTCACAGTATGTCTGATAATATTTTTAAATATTTTTTAAGTCTTATTTGTTTTATTTTGGCTGGAATAAAATTAGTTTTTAATTTATTTAAAAGCATTTTAAGGTCAATATTATTAGCCTCCTTAAGCAATATTTTTTTGATTGTCTACAGAACAAACCATCATTATACAATAATTTGCCTAGGTAACCTAATTAGCGTAGTTAAGCCTTTAATTGTCCCTTTAAGCTGAACACTAGTATCTTGAATAATATCTAATAAAATATTATTTACTGTCATCATGGCAAAATAAAATAAATCAGTTATTAGAAATGAGTTATTAAAACTATTATGTTTAGAAATGTGTTGAAAAAAATCTCTCTGTTAAACAGAAATTGGGGAAAAAATATATCAACCCAGGCTCATTGTGGAAACGTAGACCCGTGGACGTTTCTGGAAAACCGCAATTTACGTCCCGTGAGGTACGTATCTCTGCAGTTTTTGTTTCGCAAATCTGAACAAATTGTTTTTTCGCATCTCGAACGCCTCTTGAGAGCACGCGGCGTTTGCACCCTCCTCCTCCTCCATTCCTAAACCCAAGCGGTGATTTGCAAAAGCCGTCCGGAAAAGAAAAGCAAAAGCCCTCGTCCGATTTTGACCGCAATTTAGGGTTTCGCCGCATTCTTGCCCCGTCGTGAACTCGTTCGCTTTTATTTTTTGAATTCTGTTTTTCATCTTACCTAATTTCTGGAACCGCTGGCTCCTCCTCCTCCTCCGGGCCTCTGCTCCGCCGACGTAACACCACGAGCTAAACTGACAAACTGGTCATTTAAAAAAAAATGAATTATTAATTATTAAAAATTAATAATTCTGACTTCAGTTGTATATACACTTATTTATTTAACAACGCACTCAGTTTACATTTTAGTTTGCACATATATAACAATAATATAACTATACATACTATATTGTGTATATATTGTAATATACATTTGTAAATTTGTATGTTTTGAGTTCTCTATTTACTTATTTTTTTAAATCATTTAACATCTGTGTTCTTGTCCTGTCAATGTCATTTTGTTACACTGTGGATACTTCTGTAACGAAAACAAATTCCTTGTAATATACCAATAAATCCAACATAGGCTCATTCTGAAAATTTAGCCCTACATACATTTTTGAAGACTGCGTCTTTAAAACAAACGCTACGTGGCGTTATGATGCCGTTCCTTTTCTCGCTTACCATCTGACTGCTTACCTCCGTGTGGTCAACTTTTCCGCTGTTACCAGTTTGTCCAGTAGCTCAATACGTACGTCGGTGAACTTGAGATGCAGAGCAGAGTTGCCCCCAGACAAAGAGGTTGGGTGTGGTGAAGAACGATTCCAAAAAAGCTTGTAAAACAAGAACAGAGGGCAAAAACCAAAACAAACAAGTAAATAACAGGGTGAGAATGTGGTAAAATCTGAAAATGTTGTACAAATCAGGCGAGGACTTTTCTTTTTTTGGATTGCTTTTGAAAACACTATTGGTTGGGTTTAAGGAAGTGGGTAAGCGGGTCAATCTGTACTTTTTAAAATACTATTGGTTGGGTTTAGGGACGGAGGAGGGTGGGTCAGTCGATCGGTCGGTTGGTTGGTCAGTCAGTCAGTCAGTCTCAAAATCTGAGATTTCAAAAAGCATACACAGCGGCCTCTGGTGAATTCGCGAAAACAAAAACTGCAAATAAATGTACCCCCTTGGATGTATTTGACACTCTCCACAAATGTATACAGGAGTATGTTTTCAGAATGAGCCTGGTTGAATAAATCTCTTTCTGATCTTCTGATATGTGACCCTGGAGCCAAAATCCAAATAATCCAAAACCAAAAACTCCAAATCCATTAATGGCGTAAAAAAATCATCAGAATATTACATAAAGATGATGTTCCATGAGGAAATATGGTAAACTTCCTGCTGTAAATATATAAAAACTAAATTTGTAATTATTAATGTTTCTAATACGATGGTTCGATAACGATGGTTTGATCTGTGGACGATTTTAAAAAAATTTTGCTTAAGGGGGCTAATAATATTGACCTTAAAATGTTTTTAAAAAAATTAAAAACTGCTTTTATTCTAGCCAAAATAAAACAAATAAGACTTTCTCCAGAAGAAAAAAATATTATAGGAAATACTGTGAAAAATTCCTGAATCTGTTATACATAGTTTCGGAAATAATTGAAAAGAAAACAAAATCGTAGGAGGGCGAATCATTTTACTTCTACTGTACTTCATCCCAAACATAATAATTGATTGTTCTTGCAGGTGATGCTGCTGGTGTTTGTGTGTTTTCTGGGTCTGGTTGATGGACATTTTCTGCAGGAGGAGACTGAAGAACCCCGTCCTAATAATCTGAAAGCCTCTTCAAACCCGCCAGAGCGTCGAAGATCTCAGAAAGATGTGGATGAGCGGCAGAGCAGAGCACCGTGGGCACGACTCTATGGTCAGTTCATCACTGTATACGAGCAATTCCAGCGTTATAGATGTGACATTTGCAGTAAAAACTCAAAACTAAAATTCACAAAGCAAGTATATGCTAACATTATATTAAAAGATCTGTTTATATTTTCCATATCAACTAACCACAGAGTTAAGGGATAATACACTTTACAATAAGGTCTCTTTACTAAATGGTAGTTAATGCATTAAAATCAGATGGTAAAAATGAGCATATTTATTACAGTTACTATGTTGATGTTAGTTTAAAAAAAACAACACATTTCTTTGGCATTTGTCAAACAGTTGTCAGAATTTTTATAATTATTGTTATTGTTTCCCTGAATTTTTAACACACATTTATAAGCGTATAATCAGGCCTGTGCAGAGACTTTCCAAAGGGCATGTGCAGGATACATTTTTTGAGGACCGGTGGGGGGGGTTGTCGTTGTCGTCGTCGTCGTCGTCGCCGTCGCTGCCGCCGCCGCCGCCACGCGCGCGTACTGAAGAGTGGTGTTGTTGCACATGTTTTGATCAGGGTTGTTGTCGCGCGCGTACTGTAAAGCGGGGGAGGGGGGTGGTGTTGCGGGGGCACGATTGATCATTTTGGAAGGGCACTTACTATCCAAGACTAAAAAGGGCATGTGCACTGCACAGGTTGAGCCCTATGTGTGCACGTGCCTGCTTATAATACAGGTCAAATATGAAGAAACAAAAATAGTAACACTAACAATGTTAATATTGTAAAATTCAGTAATTATGAAAAGAAAAGCCCATTAAAGCAACTCTACAAAAGACAGTAAAGTCACTCACATTACAGAATAATTATTTTAGACACTAACTGAGCCAGACCTTTTAGAAATAATCCTTCAATATTTTAATGATTTAAAAAAACAACTTAGAGAAAAAACAAATTCAACGAACAAACAAACAAAAAAAAAACACCTAAAACAAACAAACATATAATTGCACTTTTGACTCTTATTATTATTATTGAGATGTAACTGTTGAGACAACCTTCCCATTTCGGCTGCTCTTTAGTTTACAAGCCTCATCCAGCTTTGACGTTGCTGCAAAGCCTGTTATTAAAATAGGAGACTTTTGGTCTGTACTCACAGGAAAATTAAGCCATCAACAACTCCTGCTGAAAGATGTGAGCAATTTCTAAATTACATGTTGTCACAGACTGTGTGTATACGGTACTGAAGGCTGCGTTGCATATCATGGATCTAATTCTTATCTGAGCTGTTTCAGATGCCAAACATTTCTCGAGTCGCGATTAAATTGTAATTCATTTAAATATCAAACTTTTTTTCTGATTCCTGAAGAGAAAAGAAATGAGGAAACAGCTGACATACCGTACAGTTGAAGATAAAATTATTAACTATTTATTTGCAATATTTCCTAAGTGATGTTTAAAAGAGTTTTCGTTAACACATTTTGAAGCAATAGTTTTAATAACTCATTTCTTTTTGCCATGATGATGCATAATATTTTACTATATACTTTGTAAGACACTAATATTCAGCTTAAAGTGTAATTTAAATACTTATTTGGATTAATTAGGCAAGTTACTTTAATTAGGCAAGTCATTATTTGGACAAAACAACTCTTTTGAGTTTCTTCTGTAGAAAAAGAAGATATTTTGAAGAATGTTGAAAACCGGTAACCATTGACTTCCACAGTATTTGTTTTTCCTACCATGGAAGTTCACCCAAATCTATAAAGAAAATGTAGCCGTCATTCACTTGTCACAAACCTGCTTTAAGTTTCTTTCTTCTGTAGAACAGAAAAGGAGATATTTTGAAGAATGTTGAAAACCATTGACTGTTGTAACCTTTTGACTCCATAGCAAATATTAAACAAGATTTTCTCCAGAATAACAATAAAATAAGAAATAATGTAGAAAAAAATGTCTTTGCTCTGCTAAACATCACTTGGAAAAATATTTTAAAAAGATTTACATTTATATAAATTCTATAATAAAAATGATAAATAATTTATGCAAGATTTAAAGTTAAAAAAATACTGACAATTCTGTCATAATCTACACTTCACCAGTTTTAAGTTTCCTTCTTCTGTAGAACAAAAAAACAAGATATTTTGAAGAATGTTGAAAACGGGTAACTATTGACTTCCATAGTATTTGTTTTTCCTACTGTGGATGTCAATGGTTGCAGTTTTCCAACATTCTTTAAAATATCTTCTTTTCATTTTACAAAAAAGGAAACTCGTACAAGTTTAAAATAATTTAAGAGTGAGTAAATGATAAGTACATATGTATTTGTGGATGATCTTTAACTTTTTATTTCCAGACAGTTCAGTCCCAAAAACTAAAAATTCTGTCACATTTACTCATTCGTCACTTGTTCAAAATCTATTTTGAGTTTCTTTCTTCTGTAGAACATAACAGAAGATATTTTGAAGAATGTTAAAAACAGGTAACCATTGACTTCCACAGTATTTGTTTTTCCTACTATGGATGTTCACCCAAATCTATAAAGAAAATGTAGCCGTCATTCACTTGTCACAAACCTGCTTTAAGTTTCTTTCTTCTGTAGAACAAAAAAACAAGATATTTTGAAGAATGTTAAAAACTGGTAACCATTGACTTCCACAGTATTTGTTTTTCCTACTATGGAAGTTCACCCAAATCTATAAAGAAAATGTAGCCGTCATTCACTTGTCAAAAACTTGCTTTAAGTTTCTTTCTTCTGTAGAACAAAAAAACAAGATATTTTGAAGAATGTTGAAAACGGGTAACTATTGACTTACTATTTGACATAGTACATGTTTTTCCTACTATGGAGGTCAATGGTTACAGGTTTCCATCATTCTTCAAAATAATAGAAAACGTCTTGAAGTGAAAGTTCACCCAAATCTATAAGAGAATTCAGCCGTCATTTACTTGTCATAAACCTGTTTGAATTTCTTTCTTCTGCAGAACAAAATAGAAGATATTTTGAAGAATGTTGAAAGTTGCTAATCATTGACTTCCACATTATTTGTTTTTCCTGCTATGAAAATCAATGGTTTCAGGTTTCCAACATTCTTCAGTCTTCTTTTTTATTCAACAGAAAAAGGAAACCCATACAGGTTTAGGATCATTTTAGAGTGAGTAAATATTTATATGTGGGTCAACTATTGCTTTAACTCAACAGTCCTTGTTGAAATTGAATACTTCTTAACTTGTGCTTCTGGGTTATGTCACATTGACGGCTGATATCTTGCTTCAAGGCGAATTCTTTGCAAATCATTCTACTATCCTTCTTTGCCATACGTTCAGTGGAAATAAAATATCCGCGCACATAATAATGCCGAAACACGAGCGGAATGCTAAATTACCGTGTGTATCTCCTGTGAGGACATGTGCACTTCACGTACAGACTAAATGATGTTGTCTGTTTGCTCTTCAATTAGCTTTAAGGATCCTATGACGTTTAATACTGGTGTCTATGTGGAAGACACTGTTTGTTTTGCGCGCTTTGATAAACATGATCAACATTGGTCAAGCCACAAGTTGACATGTTGGACAAACAAACAGAGTCTCAGTGTTTACACTCTGCAGGAAGTCAGCTGTGAAACTGGCTGTTTCTATCGCTGCACACTATTCTTTAAAAAGCTGTGCTCAGTGGATGCTGAACAAACATTAAAACACACACAAGCATGCAAAAGTTTAAGATTGGCTGGATTTTTAACTTTTTGCAAGAATTTTATCTGATAAAAAGCTGGGGTTTTTTTATCCTTACGTCATCATAACCCCCCGAAAATGCTAATTTATCCATGATCATTTCTACATTTTATTTATTCATTCATTTTTCTTCAGCTTAGTGCCTTTATTCAACAGAACCGCCAATTTATCCAGCATATGTTTTACACTGTGGATGCCCCCTTCAGCTGCAACCCATCACTGGGAAACACCCATACACACTCCTTCACACACAAACACTACGGACAATTTAGTTTATGCAATTCCCCTATACTGCATGTGTTTGGACTGTGGGGGAAACCGGAGCACCCGGAGGGAACCCACACGAACGCGGGGAGAACATGCAAACTCCACACAGAAATGCCAACTGACCCAGCCGATGCTCGAACCAGCGACCTTCTTGCTGTGAGGTGACAGCAATACCTACTGCGCCACTGCGTCACCTCTAACATTGATTATTTAGAAAAAAGAACGTTCAAAAGGACAGCATTATTAGAAATACTACTATTTTTTAAATTAGAATTAGTTGCAAATTGGTTAAAATGTGTTTACTGACGCTTTTGATAAATTAAGTATATTCTCGTTAAAATAATTTCTTGTTTTAAAATTAGTCATTTTTTTATTTAAAGCATTTTTGTAGATACTTTTGCAGTAGTGCTGTCAAATGATCAATTGCGATTAATTGCATTTAAAATTAAAGTTTGTGTTTACAATGTGTGTGGGTGTGTGTGTGTGTGTGTGTGTGTGTGTGTGTGTGTGTGTGTGTGTGTGTTTGTTTATGTACTGGGTGTTACTGTGTTTGTGTGTACTGTGTATATTATTCATAAATAAACACAAACATACATATAATACAAAAGTATACAAAACTAAAACATTTATGTATTTATTTTAATGTATAATTGTTATTAGATATATATAGTTGAAGTCTGAATTATTCGCTACCCTTCGAAATTTTTTACATTTTTAAAATATTTCCCAAATGATGTTTAACAGCGCAAGGAAATTGTCCAAATGTCTGAAAATATTTTTTCTTCTGGAGAAAGTCTTATTTGTTTTATTTCGACTAGAATAAAAGCAGTTTTTAATTTTTTAAAAACATTTTAAGGTCAAAATTATTAGCCCCTTTAAGCTATATTTTTTCAATAGGAAAAAATATTCTCTCTGTTAAACAGAAATTAGGGGAAAAAAAATAAACGGCGGGGGGGGAATATTACAGGGGGTTTAATAATTCTGACTTGAACTATATATATATATATATATATATATATATATATATATATATATATATATATATATATAAAATACAATATTTATTTAATACAAACTTTTATTTTCTTGTTTTATATTCTTTCTTCATCTTCTGGCAGAACTACTATAAAGTCATATAAACACTTTTTTTAATAAACAAACCACCTCCACCCTCTTTGAATGGCTACTTTATTGGCAACACTTTACACTAAGGTTCATTAGTTAATGCATTTACTAACATGAACTAATCATGAACAACTCATATACAGCATTTATTAATCATAATTGAACATTTACTAATGCATTATTAACATCTTAGTCCATGCTTATTAACATTAGTTAATGCACCATGAGTTAACAATTAACTACTGTATTTTCATTAACTAATGTTAACTAAGATGAACAAATACAGTAGTAAATGTATTGTTCATTGTTTGTTCATGTTAGTAAATGCATTAATTAACATTAACTAATGAACCTTATTGTAAAGCGTGACCACTTTATTTTTAATAATATCAACAATTTCTAAGTGATAACACATTAAAAAAAACAAAAACACACTTCACCTTTAATATGGATTATGTTTTTATATACCTACAGATGTTGTCTACTAGTTTTTCCAGCCAGTACATTAGACGTGTTTTCCCCAGCTCATGCATGCGATAGAATAATCTCAGCTCGCTCTTCCTTATCAATTTTGTGTTCCACTACAAAATAATCCAGAGCTCCTCCGTGCAGGTTTTGACACAGCAAATTGCTCCCTTGGAAGCTAATTACTGCAATCTTCGCCTGGAGAAAGTTTGAATCATATTCTAAGGCTTTCCCCTCCTTCAGACTTTGAACAAATCCCTCTAAACATGATGTGGCACGTTGTGGGATGTTTTTAAGGGCTGTATTTGTATGGGTTACAGTACAATAATAGTCCAGAACAGTGGCAGTATAGCGGCGGGAGGAATTTCACACTGTTACACAATCAGCTGGCGAGGTGTGAACCAGGGTCGCTCGTGTTATCACCTTTCTAAATGCCAGTGTTGTGTTACAGTGTGCGGAGGTGACTGCTGGAATACACACTATTTTAATGCACCAAAGTCATGTGCCAGAAGCTGTATTGTTTAAAGAAGCGTAAAAAAAAATCACTGTCTTGTGCCAAAGTCAGTATAAAGCCAAATGATTTTCAGAGTGTGTGTGTGTGTGTGTGTGTGTGTGTGTGTGTGTGTGTGTGTGTGTGTGTGTGTGTGGAGCATATAAAGAGAATAATGTGCATGTAAAGAAAGTTAACGTAGAGGAATGTTGACATGATGATATGATGTTAAAACAATCAAAGAATTAAATAATATCTGATAGGAATAAATAAATACATAAATACATGCATACAGGCATGTATACTTACACATAAGTGCATTAAATAAATTAAATTAAATTAACTTAACTTAAATTAAATTAAATTAAATTAAATTAAATTAAATTAAATTAAATTAAATTAAATTAAATTAAATTAAATAATTCCCAGAGATAGGTTGTGGCTAGAAGGGCGTCCGCTGTGTAAAACAAAGGCTGGATAAGTTGGCGGTTCATTCCGCTGTGGCGACCCCGGATTGATAAATGCCGAAAAGAAAATAAATGAATGAATAAATGAATTTCAATTAAATTAAATTAAATCATTCATTTTCTTTTCGGCTTAGTCCCTTTGTTAATCCGGCGTCGCCAAAGCGGAATGAACCACCAATTTATCCAGCACATTTTTATGCAGCAGATGCCCTTTTAGCCGCAACCCATCTCTGGGAAACAACGATACACACTCATTCACACACTCATACACTACGGACAATTTAGCCTACCCAATTCACCTGTACCGCATGTCTTTGGACTGTGGGAGAAACCGGAGCACCCGGAGGAAAGCCATGTGAACGCAGGGAGGACATGCATAAACTAAATTAAATTAAATGTTATTAAATTTAATTAAATTTAATTAATAAATACAAACATACAATAAAATAAATAATAACAACAAATACATACATACACATACATGCATAAAATAAAATAAAAATAAAATTCAATTCAATTCAATTCAATTGATTCTAATTTAATTTAATTCAATTTAATTTAGTTTAATTAATTATTTTTTAATTTAATTTAATTTTATTTTATTTTATTTTGTTTTGTTTTATTTTATTTTATTTTATTTTATTTTATTTTATTTTATTTTATTTTATTTTATTTTATACAAAATAAAATTCACCAAATATTGCTGTCATCATGGTCGGAGCAACAGTTTTAAAGGTACCCAAAGTTTGACCCCAGTATTTAGTATTTCATTTCTGACCAAAACATGTGGCACTGGGTGACAGGAGCTTGCTTGCATCAGTACATGTAAGATTTATATCATTATTAATATTTACTAGTCTGTCTTTAGACCAATGAAGATGATGCACAATCTCAAACGGAGTAACTGTGTCTAAAGCAACACAGGCTTATTGTGGATATGTACCCTTATCTACATTTCTGGAGAGTGTGATTTATGTAGCTGGAGATACTCCTGGCTTTATTTCGTCTTTAAAATGATTGCTATGGGGCGGTATGATTTCGCCGACAGCCTCTGTTCCTTTTAGCGCTGCCAACTGACTGCTGACCAATGTACAGATGGCTTTTCTGGTGTTACCAGTTTGCCCTGTAGCTCGGCCCATACGCCGGTAAATTTAAAACGCAGAGCAGAGTTGACCGTGACAACAGGGTTTTGAGTTCTGTAAAGAACGGTTTCAGAAATCAGGTAAAACAAATGCAACAGGCTGAAAACGTGGTGAAATCACACGGCTGCGACTGATTTTCGTTTTCTAGACTGCTTTTGATAACACTGCTGGTTTGGTTTAGAGAAGAGGGTGGTGGTCAGTCGTTCAGTCGACAACAAGCTATCCTAGTCGGCTGAAGTGTATATTGCACTTAGAAGCAGACGCACAAGAGAAATGAGAGGCCCCTGGTGTATTTGCAAAAACAAAAACTGTGAGCAGACGTACCTCCAGTTACGTATTTCGCTGTCCCCAGGAATGTAGACATGGGTATGTATCCATAATCAGCCCGGGTTGCCTAATAGAGGATGAATGTATTCTCTTATATTTGGTCCTCATTTTCCTTAACCCATTTTTGTTTAGGATTTCTAAGGGTGCTTTCACATCTGTAGTTCGCTTCATTTGCTCCGGACCAAGCGCAATAAATGATACATTGTTGCATTTTCTGCCGTCTTTGGGTCGTTTTCACACCACACTGCTGGCTTTGGTCCGAACCAGTTGAAACGAACCAAAATGCAGTCATCTGACAAAATCCACATCTCTCATTGGCCAGATGTTGTTAAACATAGTTCCTAAACTGCTTATTGATTGGTCAGAATTCACGTGCGGGAAAATGCCAATGAACTCCCGCAGGTAAACAAAACCTTTTTTCTCTGGAGGGACGACTGCTTTAGCCAAACTATACATTTCGAGAATGAAGCGCGGCCGCGGCTGGAAAACAGTGTTTAATGCATCGCTCGTCACTTCAGGAGGAGCTGTGAATTAATTTAGCTAAACTGCGACATGCTCATCTTGCGGAAATATTACCAACGATCCATCAGGTAATGTTTTCCCCTCTCTCTCTCTCTCTCTGTTGGTAATGCGCTGTCAACAAATATTTTTCCTCCATATCCCATAATGCACAGCGCATCGGCCTACGGCAGCTGAATTAGTCCAAAACACGCAGTACTTTTTGCGGTTGGACCTGTTTTAGTACGAATCATATTCTCACCACAAACGAACTGCTCCAGGGTTCGTTTGAAAGCGTATCGAGACCACCTCTTCAAGCAGGTCTCGGTACGCTTATTTGGTCCGCTTTTGGTGCGCAGTCGAGTACGATTGCTGCATTCTCACCTGCCCAAACGAACCGTACCAAAAGGAGAAACGAACTCTAGTGTGATTCAATCGAACTAAACAAGGCAGGTGTGAAAGCACCCTAAGGTAGCCAATGTATGCAGATTAAGTAGTATTGTTGTATTATAACTTGTTGTTGACAAGAAATAACATAAAAAATTTAATTACTACCATGTTGCATCATTTAAAATATTATCTTTTTTCCTTAGACTCATCCCTGGCAGAGGAAGGTGAGAGTCATCGAATCCGTTGGCAGCGTTCCCATACAAACTCCTCGAGTACACGCAAACCTCCAAGAAAACGCAAGGAGCGCCGCAATCGTGCGCGTGGCCGAAGCAGCCAGGACTGTCGTTTGGAGAGGAAAGAGATGAAGGTGCGAGATCTCGGCCTCGGTTACGACTCGGACGAGATCGTGCTGTTTAAATACTGTGTGGGGACGTGCATGAGCGCCCGCAAGAACTACGACCTGGCCCTGAAAACGCTGACAGACAACGGCAGCGTTTCCAGCCGCAACGTGAGCATGCAGCCCTGCTGCAGACCCACACGCTTCGAGACCGTGTCCTTCATGGACGCCCAGACCAGCTGGCAGACCATCAAATGGCTTTCAGCAGCCAACTGCAGCTGCGTGGGGTGAGGAAACCTGAGGAACCACAACCGGCAAAATCAACGCAAAGCTCCGGGATACATAGAGGAAACTCCGGAGCGAGAAGTCAGAGATGCTGCGTTCTTCAGCGGAAAACACAGCAGATCTGAGCACGGAAACAGCAGGAGTACTGGAGGAGTCCACAAATCGCTTGGGGAGCTCAAAACTGCAAAAGCGAGTCCTGCTCCAGACTGCAGTTCTGCCTGGAAAGCATGTGAAAAGTAACTTGAAGGCCTACGTTTCACAGAATCTGGAGATGTTTTAAGCTGGATAACCATGAAGGGTCATTTTACACAACGGAAGGTGCTTTTGATTCACTTCTCATCAGCTCAGCATGTGTGTTTATTATGCACACTCTTTCTTAAAGGGATAGTACACTCATTATTTCAATAGTATCTGGATGCAGCCTTCATGATGCAAGCTGAGATTGCGTCACTCAGCGATGCAATGTCAGACACAATGCACTCAAAGGAGTGCCGGGTGGAGTAAGGGGTGGGGTTAGGTGAGGGCATTAAAAAGCATGGGATGCAGCTCAGATTGCACTGCACCAAATCTGCATTCAGACGCCTCTCCATTGTTTACTCACATTCAGGTGGTTCTAAACTTTATTAATTTGTTTTTTCTGTCAAACACCAAAGAAGATAATCTGAAGAATGTTGGAAAAATGGAGCCATTGACATTTTTTGTAGGAACTAAGGGCGTACTTGCACTAGGCTATCTGAACCGTGCCCTGGCGTTTCCCGGTTTGTTTGACAAGTGTGAGTGCTCCAAATTGGGCCCAGGCATGGTTCAGTGTGCCGGCCCTGGCCCGCTTGAAAGAGGTGTGCTAGAGCACTGTTCGGTTCAATAAAATCCAGCTGCAGGCCCGCAGAACCACACACGTTTTAGATACACACAATCTAGGACACACAATCTAGGCAAACCATATAAGGTTACGGCGGATGTTAATGTTATTAACGTATTCTTGGACATCGTCATCGATATATTTTGATATATATGGTTAATAAATATTGTACACAATAAACAATAGCATTTACTTTATTTCACAAATATTGCAATCGAGACGGCCGAATGGGGAGCATTGTTCCGATCGCCATTCATAGACTGTACAGTTTTTAATCATTCATTATAGCTGATCAGTCATTATTATCTGACAATAATATATATATATATATATATATATATATATATATATATATATAACAGCTGTGACAGTTTAGTAAAAGATAGTAGTTTATATATAAACTTATAATTATAATCAGATAATCAGTTAAGATAATCATTTTATAACTATATATATTGTTTAAATGATTAACTATAGTTGGCTAATTTATTTTAAAGTGACATATTATTGTTTGCTTTTTATATTTTACAACAAAGTGATTTTAACCAAGTAGCTATGATAATATTACGATCTTGAATTAGTTTACACTTAATCTTACAATTAGACGGTCTAATGTTTTCTTTGTGTATGTAAACACATGAATAAAGTCATAAGTGTCTTAACCAATTATTTTTATTTACATAATTTGAGTTCAGAAACTGCAGAGATGTTAAAATAATCGTAACGATATAATAATAATAATGAGATATAATTATATAATATATAATATATAATAATAATATATGCTAATAAATAAAATAATAATAATATAAGATATAATAAAGAGTTAGTTACCATAGATGGTTTGCCCAAATCGTGTGTCCTAGATTGTGTGTGGTTCTGCGGGCCAGCAGCTGGATATATCTCGTTCGGTTGGGCTTTGGTGCAGTACGCTTGTAATATGAGTGCAAACACGCCTGAGCAACTAACTGAAGACGCGACGTCACTTTTAAGGGACAGTTTCATATTCATACTTTACAATGAACGCGAACTGTCATAGTTTATGAAAGATGCAAACCCCTCGCTGCACGTCAGCTGCACCCTCTGCAAACCTAATACCTGCAGCATGAGGACTTTACTGATATTTTGTCAAGCGTCAAAAGTTGTGGATCTGTTCGTCAAATATTTGACTGTGTCACTGCATCCCAAACGACTAAAAATAATACAAAACGTTATAACTGAAGCAATGTCCACTGTGCTGAGCGAGAGCGCTTCTCTTCCTGTTCAACTAAAGTCGCATCATCGATGACGTAAGCATGCTCTGGCTCGAAAGTTAAGATGCAGTGTGAGTGCAGGCCGTCGCAGGAGAGGGAAGGGGGCACTAGCGCGCTTTGGCATGGTTTAAGGCAACTGTGCCTAGTGAAAGTACGCCCTAAAAATAGCTGTGGTCCCATCCAAAGATGACGATTAGATTTATGTTAAAAACTGGAATATTGCATGAAAAAAATAAAGCAGCGTTTTTATCCAATGAGTCAAAGAGAATAAAATCATCACTTCCTGATTAACTGGCGGGAAATACTAAAAAGAAAAAAACTGTGGTAAAAGCCACTGTAGGCCTTTTTTCCTATTTAATAGATTACTTACGTCTCAGAAGATGTAACATAATCAACGTTCAGTGGCTTTTGGAGGCTTGAGGCACTTTTTTAGATGCTTTCATTCTGGAAGTAATAATAAGATATTAATAATACTCAACTACTGTGATGACAGACTTTGGTTGAGGCATTTTACAATGTGCTCACTCCACTGGTTTGTCTATTGATGCTGTGCTATCACACCCATTTTTGATGCTCATGCTGGACTTTATTTGGTAAATGTGTTTCATTCATTCATTCATTCATTTTTTGTAGGCTTAGTGCCTTTATTAATCCGGGGTCGCCACAGCGGAATGAACCGCCAACTTATCTAGCTTTTTTTTTTTTAAGAATTTATAAGATTTATTTATTAGATTTTTATGACAGTTAACAAACAAAAGTAAGAAGAGACAATAACAGTACAAACAGAAAAAATATATATATATAACAGTACAAAATTGATTAAAAGAATAAAAATAAACAACACTATAACCCTCATCTTGTGCGACACACAGTATGACATGCATAAACATGTATGATGTGCATAAATTTTTCAAATTGAGCATATAAACAGGTCGGTACTAGACGTTGAGGTTGACAGCATGGTGTATTAAGTAGAATAAACAATAATAATAAAATAAATAAAAAATAAATAAATAAATAAATAAAATAAAAAAGGCGAGAGAAAAGGGAAAATGTATTAAACTAAATAGGCTGGGGGGTGGCACGTTCTTAAAACTTGTTTTTTTATGTCAAGAAAAAGTTGTATGTTTGTGCTATATCAGCAGCACTAATACTCGACTGGAAAGCACAGATCAAAACAAAAATGCAAGATTGGCTACCATTCACTCCACAGTAATTGCCTCAAGTCTCAGAGATTTGACATGTTCCAAAAATGGCAAGCAAATATCAGACAATTTGACCACTGAACCTCGAAGACTATGTTTAATTTTTTCTAATTCAACAAAAAATAATCCAGCAAGTTTTTAACACAGCGGATGCCCTTCCAGCCGCAACCCATCTCTGGGAAACATCCACACACTCATTTATACACACACTCATACACTACGGACAATTTAGCCAACCCAATTCACCTGTACCGTTTCACTTAACCCAATTCACATAACCTTGTTGCTGTGAGGCGACAGCACTACCTAGTGCGCCACTGCGTCGCCGTAAATAATAGTAGTTTAATAACAGTAGTTTATGCACATTTCTATTGATATTGAATAAAATGTTTATCCTATATTTTTCTCAAATTTTATGCACATCTTGGCATTTCCATCAAGCATTTTTCATGCAATATTCTAAAATATGAATAAAAATAGGTGGATGGAAAGTTAGCTAATGGCTGTTTTTCCCCCAACCTTTTTAGTATATCTTCTTTTGTGTTCAACAGAAGAAAGAAACACCAGCCGGTTTGGTGACAACCTGAAGATACTAAGTAAATGATGACAGAATTTGTATTTTTTGTTGAACTATCCCAGTAAGCCAAGCGCACACTACAAGACTGAAGCAGCTCCGCTTTTTTAAGTTACTGAGTTTATCGCAGAAAGTTTCAAAATTATAGAGCGAATACCCCGTTTTGCAGGCTGGAGTCTTGTATTTTCTGAACCTGCTCTTTGCATGATGATATCACGCTCGATTGCACTGCATGTCTGGACGTTTGCCCGGCTGTAACGCTCTCCTCCATCATCTGATCATCATTAGATGAATTACTGCTGCCACGATCGCTAGAAAATGTACACAAGCTATTTTTAACTCTTTTCAACTCGTTTCTCTTTTAAACAAAATTGCGTCTGCTTTCCATTAAACGTGCAAACTCGAGCGCTGAATCTGGTGAATAATGACTTATTCTATAATAAACCTTTTTTTTGGTAGAAAATAACCTTGTTTGGATTTGAATAAATGTCGATGACCTAAGTTAGAAAGCTGTTCAAAAGCTATTAAGTTTATCAAAAGCGACAACAGGCATTTATAATGCTATACATTTCACTTGCAAGTCTTTTTAAACTCACTGTAAAACCCTGAAGCAAATGTAACATGGTTTAAAACAAGCACAAATGTTTTTCAATATTAATAATCATCAATATTTATTTACAATTGTAAGTCTAGGGTAAAAGTAACCACATTTAAAAAGTGTGGTACTTTCACAAGTGATGGGTGCAAGCAAAAGACACACAACAGAACTGCCAACAAAAGTGATTTAATGTACAAAAAGTGAAATCAGATTAATGTCCAAATATATATCCAAAAAAAAAAAAGAGAGAAATATTTACAATAATAATAAAGGGGCAAATTCAAACAAAGTATCAAACAAAATTAGGTTAACTCAAGCGTAAGCGAACGATAGTGAAGCCAAATCAAAGAAATAAAAATAACAAAACAATTATAACTCATAAACAAACCCCTTACCTCGCTAGAAGCGTGAAAAGAAAAAGAAAAGAAAGGTCTTCAGCACCAAGCGCCGTAAACTTTCCTGTACTGAACTTAAAGAGTGAACTCTCAGTGACATCTCATAATATTGTCAGGTAAGAGCTGGGCCATAGAGTAACCAACAAAAACAATCGAAATAAATGTATACAAAAATCAAAGTAGCTCAAAATGGGCAAAAGTAATAGAAAATAATTTTACCCAAACGAAAGTTAAGAAAAAACAACGAAAAACAAAATCATATCAGCAAAAACACACAAAAACAAGATCAAAGGAAAAGCGCCGTCATCTGCTTTTCTTGGCGTCCTTTTATATGACTGTGCCACTTGCCCAATGATGATTGACTGGTCCCCCGACCAATCGGCTGTCGCGAGGACGGACCTAAAGGAAATGACAGGCTGGGAGAAAGAGAGAGAGAACAGGAGGCAAAAATCCTACAAATATAATAATATATCGCAACCGTAACACAATATTATACACAAAACAGGCAAATTAGAATGATTTCTGAAGGATCGAGTGATATGATGGTGAGAGCAATGATGCTGGAAATTTAGCTTATCATAAATGACATATTAAAATATAACAAATATAAAGCAGTTATTTTAAATGGTAATAATATTTCACAATATGACTGCTTTAGTATCCTACATCCTAATGATAATTTTGCTAGCATTTCTGCTTGCACATGTTACACGCATCAATTAAATTGGGGTATTACATTTTCAGTTTAGTTGTGCAACTTATTAATTATTAAAACTAATATGTAAATTACATTTTGAAACTGTGGTTATGAATGTCAAATGAAAATATACAACTCAGGCTTATTCTGAGAATGTACCCCTATATACATTTCTGGAGAGTGCTTAATATGTTTCAGGAGGTATGTTTTTTTGCTGTTTTGTTTTCGCATATCCATTAGAGGGCGCTGTGTATGCTTTTTCAGATCTCAAATTTCTCTCATGAGTGCCATTTGTGCCTGTTGTTCTCATGTAAATCCACCAGTGGCAGCTGTTGACTGACTGACCAATCAACTGACCCATCCTCCTCCTTCCCTAAACCCAACCGATAGTGTTTTCTGAAGCACCGATTGACCAGCGCTCACCCACTTCTCTAAACCCAACCAATAGTGTTTTAAAAAGCAATCCAGAAACAGAAAAGCCCCCTGATTTTTACCACGTTTTCAGATTTTACCACATTCTCACCCTGTTATTCATTCATTCATTTTCTTCTCGACTTAGTCCCTTTATTAATCCAGGGTAGCCACAGCAGAATTACCCGCCAACTTATCAAGCACATTTTTACGCAGCGGATGTCCTTCCAGCTGCAACACGTCTCTAGGAAATCACCCTGTTAATTACAGGTTTAATTTATTTTTTGGCTACAATTTTTGTCTTTTTGGAAACGTTCTTCGCCAGACTCAAACCACGCCAATGTCGTCAACTCCTCATTGCGTTTCAAGTCCACTGACGTACATGGCTAGCTACTGGACAAACTGGTAACACTAGGAAAGCCATCCATATGGAGGTAACCGGTCAGCTGGTAACCGTGTAAATGAACAGCATCATACACTCCCTAGAGTTTGTTTTAAAAATGAAATGCAGCCATGTGGCTACGAAACTTGCTCTGTCCAGAAATGTATATAGGGCTACGTTTTCAGAATGAGCCTATGTTGAAAATATATTGATTATAATTTTTCATTTTGCACCAAACTGTACAAAAGTTATTGGAAAATGCTCATTTAAAGACAAAAATATATTTGTTATTTTTCAGAGTGCATTTTGCATAATACATTTCAAAGTCAGTTTGCTTCTCGTGTGCTTCTATACATTTTCTGACGATTGTAATGAAATAAATGCAGCATTGGTGAAAGTTAGAGATGTTCAAATGCATTTCAACCCCCCAAAGTGTTTATCTGTAGTTTAGATTTGAGTGATAGTTCAGATTAAGCTCTTCCGGCTGGTTTGTAAAAAAAATCCAGGTGTTTTAACCACTTTTGTAATGTGCTCTTGGCATAAAAACAATTCTCACACAATCAACCACACAGACAGCCAACCAGCTATCCTGATGCCACATTCAGATGCTAACAAATACCTCTTTAACTTCAAACCTTTGTTTTGCAAAGCAGCATTAAAGGGATAGTTCATAGTCCAGAAGTGAACATTTACTCACTGTTTACTTTCCGTCAAGTGGTTCCAAACCTCTATCTCTTTATTCGGTCACACTTTATTTTGATGGTTCGTTTGTTAAATTTAAGTTTCGTTCCAACAAATTCTCATTAAATTATAAGTAGACTGTTGAGGTTAGGGTTAATGTAAGTTGGCATGCACTAGCACAGTGTCTTATAGTCAGTCAAATGTCTTGAAGTAGCAGGATCAGCAGATATTAAGCAGACAGTCTACCATTACTCAAATGGACCATCAAAATAAGGTGTTACCAAACAAATACTATGGAAGTCAATGGTATTTCCAACATTTTTCTAAATATCTTCTTTTGTGTTCAACAGAGTTAACAATCTCAAAGTACTGAAACAGGGAAAGGCTGAGTAAATAATGACAACATTTTTATTTTGGGGTGAACTATTCCTTTAATGTCTTGTTTCACTGCTTCAGTGAGTGTTTTTCTGTGCATTGTCTATTATAGATTGAATCTTTGTGAGGGTTAATGCCCTACCGATATATTATACACGTAAAGTCCACTTGACAGACTTTGATAAGCAACAGAATATATTTCTCTTGTTTTCATTGCTCAGCTCAGTGAAATGTTGCCCTGGTTAAGGTTCACGGCGCACATCACTGTAACCGTTTACCAGTTTGTGTTTTAATTCAGTCACATTTTATGTTTTGTTTTGTGTCTTGACTTATTGTATATGATATACCAAAGCAACAGACAGATACACTGAAAAAATGGTTCATTGGATTTACAGTTGAAGTCAGAATTATTAGCCCCCTGTTTATTTTGTTCCCAATCTCCCAACAGAGAGATTTTTCAACACATTCCTAAACATAATAGTTTTAATAACTCATTACTAATAACTGATTTATTTTATCTTTGCCATGATGACAGAACATAATATTTGACGATATTTTTCAAGACACTTCTATACAGCTTAAAGTGACATTTAAAGGCTTAACTAGGTTAATTAGGTTAGCTAGGCAGGTTAGGGTAATTTAGTAAGTTATTGTATGATGGTATGTTCTGTAGACTATCGAAAAAAATAACTTAAAGGGGCTAATAATTTTGACCTTAAAATGGCTATTAAAAAAAATAAAATTGCTTTTATTTTAGCTGAAATAAAACAATAAGACTTTCTCCTGAAGAATAAATACGATCAGACAATAATTGAATAAATATTTACAGTAGGAAATTTACAAAATATTTTCATGGAACAGGATCTTGATTGAGTATTTTAATGACTTTTGGCTCAAAGGAGAAATCAATGATTTTGACCCATGTCATGTTTTGATCCAATATACCAGTGCAACTTTCGTTTTTTTCTGCAGGGTCACATATAATGCAAATTATATTGAATTTATGAATTGTGGTGGAAGGTCTTGTATGTTGCTCTTTTAGTTTGTTCTTTTTTTGGTTTGATTTTGTGGTTAAATATGACCAGGCTATGTTGTCCTGCTTCACCCTAATGCTGAAAACAGTTTACTACAAGAGTCAAACATCACAAATTAATGTTATGTCCACCTTTGAATGTAACATGCAAACTTTTATTGATATTAAGTAACTGATTAGACTTCGGGGTAACACTTTACTTCATACCTGTCAACATTGGGATGTGAAAATAAGGGATATGCCCACCATAATCCCTCCTCCTCCTTTAAAAAATCCCCATAATACTAAATATGTTAATTTGAAGCTGTTTCATAGTAAATAAACAGTTAAATAGTCAATAATATGTTCTATTATTATTATTTACAAAAGAAAAAATAAATATATACATTAGCAGCTAATACATTAGCAAACAGTTCAGCTTATTAAAATTAATAGCTGTTTTAATGAAACACAATCAAGCTATCAAATCTCATTAGCCGTTTCTTCGCTGTATATCTTACACATTCTGATTAAAGAGCAATTAATGAATCTCTCATTTATTTAGATTTTTTCGTTTGATTACATTAAATAAGAGGTTTCACTTTAAAAATGCACACATCTAACAATATAATGGAGGCATTCGACTGCTTTCCTAACTTATGCTCATTTAAGACAAAATTAGTTGTGTTTGGAAAAAAAAAACATCAAGATCGACATCTTTAGATATTATTATTATTATTGATTATGTGTATATCTGTTTAAACACGCAACCAAAAGCCAGACTTTTGCTCTGCTACAAATCACATGTAAAGCATCCGTTTGAGAAACAGCATCTGTTTATCACTATGGAGCGCGTCACCTGACAGTCACGCACCGCTTTATGACTGCTTTGAGGATTGCGTAGGAGGGGTGACGGCACCTGTTATGAAAAGGAAGGGGAATCGCGCCGTTTTTATATTCATTTCAAAGTGTTTTCGTGCCTAAACAAAGCGAAAGCACAGAACAGGCACACATTTAAGAACAAGGGGCGGCCCCTTGTGGTTCGGCGGTATGGGTGGCGTATAGGGAGCCTTGGCTATTTAATGTTTCTTCCCACTGAAAATACGGGAAAATACCTTTACGGGATGATAGCGGGATGGAATGTAAAATACGGGAGAATCCCAGGAAAAACGGGAGGGTAGACAGGTATGCTTTACTTGAAGGGGTGTTCATAAGACTGTCATGAAACCTTTATAATCATGACATGACTCTTGTCGCATACAACCATCATTAAGTGTCATTTTGCTCAGTTCTGTCATTCTAAACGCAAAGATGACATTGTTTGTTATGACAACTTGACATTAATGCATCTTCATATTCGTCATAACAGTTTTCATTAGCATGCATGAAATCTCATTCACATTAACTACATGTCTCATGTCATGATTGTAACATTTTAATGACAGTCTTATGAATGCCCCTTCAAGTAGTGTTACAGACATCAGTATAATCTCCTAATGTTTTGCTAGATTTGCTTGCAGTGTTTCGACCTTGTTTTAATGCTACTTTTCTCTTGATTCCTGGCAGCCTTTCTGTTTTTATACTTGTATTTTTTGACTCATGGATCATAGATCTAACAGATGATGTACTTCTGTCAGGTTGGACAAAGCTTTAATCCTCATGTTATGTTATTGACTGAACACTCACTCACTTGTTGTGATAATCTGGGACGTTTTGGTCAGTTTCGTTCCTCTGAGATTGAGGATATTAGTGTTTGTTATTGTATGTGTCTGTATAGTCTTTAGTTTCCCATCAGCGCAGTGAATTCTTTTCCTTAAAGGGAGAGTTCACACACACACACACAAAAAAAGTGGTTCCAAACGTTTATGAGTTTCTTCATTCTGTTGGACACCTAAGAAGATAATTTAAAGAAAGCTGAAAACCGGTAACCATTGACTTTCATATGCATACACTACCTGACAAAAGTCTATCCAAGTTTTAGGAAGAACAAAGCTTGACTTCTAGTTGATCATTTGGTATCAGAAGTGGCTTATATCAAAGACAAAGGCCTCTAGATTACGTTTATTTTACCTAAATAAAATATGACCATGCCTTGATTTTTAAATATTTAATTAGGACAGTAAGGTCTGACTTTGCTTAGACAAAAGTCTTGTTATACATCTCTGCAATAACTCAAATAACTTATTAATAAAGTCATCTGGAATAGCAAAGAAAGTTTTCCTGCAGGAGGTGTTCTTACCCCAGACATGCTCAATAATGTTCATGTCTGCTGACTGGGCTGGCCAATCCTGGAGCACCTTGACCTTCTTTGCTTTCAGGAGCTTTGATGTGGAGGCTGAAGTCTGAGGAGCGCTATCCTGCAGGAAAATTCGCCTCTCCTGTGGTTTGTAATGTAATGGGCAGCACAAATGTCTTGATACCTCAGGCTGTTGATGTTGCCATCCACTCTGCAGATCTCTCGCACATCCCCAAACTGAATGTAACCCCAAACCATGAGTTTTCCTTCACCAAACTTGACTGATTTCTATGAGAATCTTGGGTCCATGCGGGTTCCAGTAGGTCTTCTGCAGTATTTGGGATGCAGTTCAACAGATCAGAGAAATCGACCTTCTGCCACTTTTCCAAATGATCAACCAGAAGTCAAGTTATTATTTGTTGCTTTTACAACTGGGATCAATGACAAGTCAGGTAAATCAATGGTTACAGGTTTTCAACATTTTTTTAAATATCTTCTATTGTGTTTAACAGAAGAAACTCAAACTAGTGGATGATAAAGAGAATCATTTGGGTGAACTGTCCCTTTAAGGATGACCTCATTTATCCCTTTGGATGCTATGTATCCACTGCTTTATTTAAGGGAAATGACTGCTATTGTTTGATGTATTTATTGTAGTTGTTTCTTTTGTATACGTGTTATCATAGTTGTATTTTGTATTATTTATAACGTGTATATACATGGAATTTATTGCTCAGATTTTTATACAGATGATGCATTTAAAGAGAAATACAGTTTACTTGTGTGTGTCATATACAGTCCAGTGTGTCATTTTTGTGTTTTGACTCTCAACAGCAATTGTTCCAGTCAATGTTTCTCTTTAAACAAGTTGCAGATGTAAAGCTAAAATCAAACTGATGTAAGGTAATGAACGTATGTCAATATGATTGATTAGATTGTCAGTTTGTGCATGAGAGGTCTTGTCAGAAAGCTCTCCCAGCACATTATGTTTACACTAAACACGCAGATCATCTGATTACTGTCATTCAGCGGGTTTCAATCTGAATTAATGAAAGGTGAGTGAATTCATTTTCTGCGGGACTTTCTAATTCAGAGTTTCAACAACTGTCTGACCAAAATATATATGGAAGTAAAATGGTCAATAAAATTCATTTTTGAAATCTCTTTTATACATATGTATATATATATATATATACATACATATACATATATATATATATATATATATATATATATATATATATATATATATATATATATATATATATATATATATATATGTATATGTATATATATATATGTGTATGTATATGTATATATATATATATATATATATATATTTTTTTTTTTTTTTTTTTTTTTTTTTTTTTGAGTGAAGCAAATACATGTATTCAATACATAGTATTCATACATTTACTCATTTTCCTTCAGCTTAGTCTCTATTTCACAGGTCACCATCGGCCAACTATTCCAACATGTTTTTTTTATGCTGGGAAACACCCATACACAGCCATTCACACACACACTCATACAGTAAGGCCAGTTTAGTTAATCCTAGTCACCTATAATGCAAGTGTTTGGACTGTGGGAGAAACTGGAGCACCTGTAGGAAACCCACGCCAACACGGTGAGAACATGTTAATATATTAGATAGTATACACTAGTATATATTAGTAAATATATTTAATATCATAATTTTGAGTATGCTTATTAGTTGATGTGCGAATAAAGATTTTCTTAATGTTACATGTTAATGAATTTTCTTGGATTTAAACATATGGAGGGTAAGATATATTCTAAAATTATTATTTATATATATTTATAAAAGTAGGTAGTGGTAGTGCGCAGTAGGTAGTGCTGTCGCCTCACAGCAAAAAGGTCGCTGGTTCAAGCCTCGGCTTAGTTGGTGTTTCTGTGTGTAGAAACACCAACTCCCTGCCTTCGTGTGGGTTTCCTCCGGGTGCTCCGGTTTCCCCCAGTCCCAAGACATGTGGTGCAGGTGAATTGGGTACTCTAAATTGTCCGTAGTGTAATAAGTGTGTGTGTGGATGTTTCCCAGAGATGAGTTGCGGCTGGAAGGGCATCCGCTGCGTAAAAACTTGCTGGATAAGTTGGCGGTTCATTCTGCTGTGGCGACCCCGGATTAATAAATGGACTAAGCCGACAAGAAAATGAATGAATGAATTTATATATATATTTGTAGAAAATAAATTTATACAAATAATGGCCGTTTTTTGTATATTTCAAAATATATTTACTTTTTTATTTGTTTATTTTATTGGGTACTTTCAGACTGACATCTTTCTGTTGTAAAATGCTGTTTGTACTAATGTTTCTCAACATAAAATATAGCAAATATACATATCAGAGCCCTGAGTGTCAAAATACTTGTCATGACAAAATGACAGTAATGTCATTTTGCCAACATGTTTGAAATGCCCCTACACTAAACAACAGGGCTCTATTTAGGAGGACAGCTAGTGCTGTCTAAAGTCATGTATTCTTTAAATATGTTTTAATCCATAAAAATATAGCCTAGTACATCACAATCAGAAGTGTTCAACAAATATATAGTAGGCTACTCAATTTTCTAAAGAATAGTGAGGGAGGAAAAATCATCTACACATTTTTTGGTAAAAAATAAAAAAAACTGGTCACTTATTGTCAAATCACACATTTATAAATAATTTTTTAATTGATAAATGAACTGTTTAGTTAAGCTAAGCATGATAGTTATGCGTGCTAGTTTCCATATAACAGAATTCAAAATAAATAGTTTCATAACTTGTCACTATTGTTGTCAATTCATATAATGAAACTGCGCCACCTGGAGGAGAGTTAAAGATTTTCAAATCCAAACAATCAGATAAAAGTTTTACATATGAAGATAACGTGTTTACCTGTGTATTCACTAGATGAATTAAACATAATCAAACCTCGCCTACAAACACTCAAGAAAATTGTACCTTCAAAATTATAATTTTATGTAGTTTATTTGTAATCCAACCGTAACTCATTCATTCATTCATTCATTCATTCATTCATTTTCTTTTGGGCTTAGTCCCTTTATTAGTCCAGGGTCACCACAGTGGAATGAACCAACTTATTTAGGACATTTTTACGCAGCGAATGCCAAACCGTTACTCTGTTAATGAAATTAAGATTTTTATGAGTATATATATATATATATATATATATATATATATATATATATATATATATATATATATATATATATATATATATATATTTATATATATATATATATATATATATATATATATATATATATATATATATATATATATATATATATATATATAAAGTCTGTATTGTTAATAGAATTAAATTAACAAATTAACAGTAGGCTATTGGTGGTGATTACAAAAAAAGCTTCGGTAATGGATTAATCCGCCCTTTAGGCTATGGGTACACTCTCTTATCACAACGGATGATACACGGACCACAATAACTTGTCTAATGTCACTATATAATTATTAATGGCTTTACAGTTTTGATGAAAATCAAAGCTTTTTGGGCTTATTTGAAAGTCATAGATTCTGGGGAAAAATATAAATTGACTATACTGACCAATTTATAGAATATTGTTTTCTTGAAATATAGTTAAATAAACTCTTACAAACTATCCCCTTGTTTCTGTCACACTAGCACTGATTGCGAAACGCATTTTTGGGAACTTGTCCCTTCCCGCTTGCCTTCGAGTTCTGTGACCAATGCGCGGGATTCTCAAACATAATGTCGGTGTTTAATAACAACAACAGCTGAATCTGCTTCAGTTTATGTTTCCTCAAATATTATATTCATTGTAGTTTAAAACGACGTTCTGACTAAGTATTTTTTGTTAAACGGAGCAGTTATTATTTAATGTTGTCGAGCGCTCCTATATAGCTAAAACGACAAAGATGCACATTTATTTGGACGTATTTATTTAATTTGGATTTAATTCCTGATCCAGAATGGTAGGTGCTGTTGTAAAAACGTTGTAAACCTATGGCCTAAGTTACGTGCCTGTGATCATGTGAGTTGTGTTTGTTGTTGTTATCAATGACCGAGATGGAGAAATTGAGGTAACGCTAACAGTTAAAGCTGGTTTTATGTTCGCTCTTTCCTTCATGTTTGAACAGTGATATAAATCACATATAAATTATATTATATATTATATTACAGTGATATGTATTGCAAACTACTACGCTTGTTTTAGTCTGAAATCGCATGCAAGTAACGTTACTACTTCAAAACAACATTAGCACTAATTAATTGACAGTGAACAATGTTGTACTTTGGTATTGAGGTAAAGTTGGTCTTATATTCATACATTTGGACTTGTTCCTTAATAATATAATTTCAGAAAAGTATTCTTTACAATAGTGAAATCATTTTAGCAGCCATTGACTATCAAAGTACATTGTTCACAGTTAAATGCTACTAATGTTGTTTTGAAAACTTACTTGCGCATGATTTCAGACTGAATATTCAAAGTACCATAGTAAACAATATAGGGAGTGTTTAATAAGTTAACTCTGAGGAATGTGCAAATATAAAACCAACTTGACCTCAACTACTTTGATAGTCACTGGCTGCTTATATGAGTTCACTATTTCGTATTTGCAAATAACACTTTTCTGAAATTATATTAAAGAAGAAACTCTGAATGTGCAAATATAAAACCAACTTTACTTTAATAGAGGAGAAGTCTAGCGCCAAGTCAGGTGGCCAAAAGAAAACAGGGGCCAGATTCAGACGATGAGGAGGACTGGGAGCCTGACATGGTGAGTCTGTCACGCATTTAAAGCTCTTTATTTAAATGCAACAGTGCATGTGACTGATTGTTTGCATTTTTACAGGAACCACAGTGCAAGAGAGACTGTCGAGAAAAGTACATCTCCCCTTACAGAAAACCCCTGACCCCGCTGACCAACAGACCCTTCTGCGCTGATGGCAATGAACATGTGAGTACATCCCAATATTTAAACATGGAGGTACATTCACTTGTTAAAGAGAGCTCAGTGTATCTCATTGTGTTTCAGATGCTGCTATCAGTGTGTCGTTTTAGAGTTCCTATATGCAGGACAAACAGAATTAGAAATTCTTTGATGATGGTGGCCATTAAGACATTAAATGAGTCCAGCAAGGAGGAAGATGCAGCTAAAAATGATTTATTGTATGTTTTGTGGTAATAATTTGGTAATGTGTACATGGAATTTTGCCTGTGTTATGGCACTTGCTGCAATTTTTTGTTTCCCTAATTGGGATAATAAAGTTAAATCTGAGTTACATTAATATTTGTACAGTAAAATAAACAGTACTAGGCCACAGTTTGGAATAATTAACCCCTTCAGACCTGAATTATGTTCCATATTTAAAAAAAATGGGATGTCATGTGATGTCCATTGTAATGGACGCAGGGTCTGAAGGGGTTAAGATTTTTAAGTCTATATTTCCAAAAGAAGACTCTTATTTTATAAAAACAGCTGTGAAATTGTATTATTATTATTATCATTATTATTAATTTTTAAAATAAGTAATTTCTAGAGTTATCTAATATATTTAAAAATGTAGTTTATTCCTGTGATGCAAAGCTGTATTTTCGGCATCATTAGTCTGTTGTTCAGTGTCAAGATATCTTTCAGAAATTCATCTAATATGCTGATTTGCTGTTCAGGAATTGTATTATTATTATTATTATTATTATTATTATATAATCATATATCATCATCATTTAATTTTTACAACAACAACTTTATCTCCTCTATGATTTCTATAAATAAATTAGCTTTTCCATCACATGAATAAATTGCAATTTAAAAATATATTCAGAAATCATGCAGTTATTTTATAATGCTAAGTTATTTTGTAATTATAAGTAAAGAAAATATTTAGAAATAATAATAATAATAATAATAAATACTACATGTATTTTTATTCAAATAAATGCGGTACTGGTGGACAAACATAAGTCAAAAAACATTAATAATCTATAATTATTTCAAACTATTGACTGGAAATAATGTATTTTAAAAAGTCACATAATAGGAAAAATATTAATAAATTGATTTTATAAATGTGCATTATTAGTTATTGCTATTGGCAGATCTTTTTTTAACAGACACAAAGAAGGGTAACATTTCGATATCAAAGTTTCAATTATTTATTGTATACAGTTGGTATCAACATTTTTATCCCTCCTGTGAATTTTTCTTTTTCAAATATTATCAAAAATGATGTTTAACAGAGTAAGGAGTTTTTTTCAGCATTTCTTATAATATTTTTTCTTCTACAAAAAGTTTCATTTGTTTTATTTTGACTAGGATAAAAGCAGTTTTTAATTTTTTGTACAAGTATTTTAATGTCAATATTATTAGCCCACTTAAGCAAGATACATATTTTTTGTTGTCTACAGAACAAACCACTGTTATACAATGACTTGCCTAATTACCTTAACTTGCCTAATTGACCTAGTTAAGCCTTAAAACTGCACTTTAAGCTGAATACTAGTATCTTGAAAAATATCTAGTCAAATATTATGTGCTGTCATCATGGCAAAAGATTAAAGAAATGTGTTGGAAGAAATCTTCTCCATTAAACAGAAATTGTTGAAAAAAATACAGGGGGCTAATAACTCTGACTTGTACATATAATTGACAGATTTAATTATTTTTCCACAGGAAGCCTTCATTCGCAAGATCTTATCCAAACCATTTAAAATTCCTATTCCAAATTACACAGGTTAGTCTGCACTTACAGCTCATTTACAAATATAAATAATGCACATAATAAAGTGTGTGTGTGTGTGTGTGTGTTTGTTTGTACGTAAACAGGCGTTTTGGGTTTGCGGGCTCTGGGTCTGAGACGAGCTGGTGTGAGGAAAGCTCTGCACGACCCGTTTGAAGACGGAGCTCTGGTTCTGTATGAGCCTCCGGTCATCAGCGCTCATGACCTGATCAAAGCAGACAAGTCAGTGGCATCTCATGTTAAGAATATAATGGGCTCTTATGCTCAGCAGTGCTGTGATTGGCTGTGATGTGATCGGTTTTTTGCAGGGAGAAGCTGCCAGTGCATGTTGTTGTAGATCCCGTGCTCAGTAAAGTGCTTCGACCACATCAGCGAGAGGTATGATGAGTAAAATCAGCAGATCATTAGATCACGTTGAAATTAGCTTCATTTTATTATTGTCTCACATTTATATTTTTTCTTATTTGCAATTCTTTGATAAAAGGGGTTTCTATGGAAAGGTTAGGCTAATTCTGAAAAATGCATCTTCTTCTTTGGCCTTAGTCCCGTATGGTTGCGGGGTCAGCTCTTTGGAACAAGTCCTCCATTTAGACTTGTCTATATGATAACGACTTTTTTACACATTCCGTCACTCTCATACACTCATACACTACGGCCTACCCAATTCACCTGTACCGCATGTCTTCGGACTGTGGGGGAAACCGGAGCACCCGGAGGAAACCCACGCAAACGCAGGGAGAACATGCAAACTCCTCACAGAAATGCCAACTGAGCAGAGGTTCGACCCAGCAACCTTCTTGCTGTGAGGCAACAGCACTACCTACTGCGCCACTGCTTCGGCCCTAATTCTGAAAAATGCATATGATTTGAATTTAAAAATAAATAACTTTGAAAATGAAAACTAAAATGTGGATCAGTTGGCGTTTCTGTGTGGAGTTTGCATGTTCTCCCTTTGTTCACGTGGGTTTACTACAGGTGCTCCGGTTTCCCCCACAGTCCAGAGGAGACATGCGGTACAGGTGAATTGGGTAGGCTAAATTGTTAGTAGTGTGTGTGAATGGGTGTGTGTGGATGTTTCCCAGAGATGGGTTGCGGCTGGAAGGGCATCCGCTGTGTAAAAACGTGCTGGATAAGTTGGTGGTTCATTCCGCTGTGGCGACCCTGGATTAATAAAGGGACTAAGACGAAAAGAAAATGAATGAATGAAACTAAAATTTTATTTATTGTCGATTTTAAAATAACGTTTTTTTTTCTTGACAGAAATGGTTATCTTTTAGAACCAAGTTTGTTATATCTCACATTTGTCAGCTAAAAGTTGCGATTAATGTCTCAGAATTGCTGTATATACAAGCCGTTTTCTCACAGGTGAAAAATTCAAAGTTAGGAGTTAAAACTGTGAGAAGAAATCAAAATTGTGACATAACATAATACATAATTAACAATTTTCAGAATTGCAGGTTTATCAGCTTACAGGGACTGTGAGACTTTGATTCAAGTCTTTTATTTATACTTTATTTATTTATACCTAAAATCTAACTAAAATAAAACTAAATGTTTAGTACCAAAATGAAACATAATTCACAAAAAAATTGAAATAAGAAACTGTTATCTCTATAAACTTCCATTTGTAAAAGAGCTTTCTGTTCATCAGTATAATGTTCTCCTGCAGGGTGTAAAGTTCTTGTGGGATTGTGTGACGGGACGACGGATTGAGAACTCCTACGGCTGTATTATGGCGGATGAGATGGGTCTGGGAAAAACATTACAATGCATCACTCTCATCTGGACTTTACTGAAGCAGAGTCCAGACTGCAAACCTGAGATCGATAAGGTCATCGTGGTCTCTCCGTCCAGCCTGGTGAGAAACTGGTACAATGAAGTGGGCAAGTGGCTCGGTGGACGCGTGCAGCCTGTGGCCATTGACGGAGGCTCCAAAGACGAGATCGACAGCAAACTTGGTAATGACAGCAAACGGATTACATATAGACGAGGGATGGGCTTCAAAACAAGATTATCCAAGAAGAATTTATAGAGATTTTATGTTTATGGGTAAAAAGAAACTTGGACAAGTTTTAAATATTTTCTTATCATTGTAATGCAAAATAATATTTTAGTAATAATTGCTCATTTTGAAATAATCAGCATCAGACAATAATCATGCTTGGCAGTAATTAAATACATAATTAACAAAAGTTACTAACTAACTAAGTAACTAAGCAAGCAAGTTCCTTACTTAGTTGCTAAGTAACTAACTAATTAAGTAACTAAGCAAGCAAGTTAAAACCAAGTACCTAACTAAGCAGGCAAATAAGTAACTAGCTAACTAATTAAGTAACTAAGCAAGCAAGTAACTAAGCAAGCAACCATGTAACTAAGTTATTAAGTAACTAATTAAGTGACTGGGTTACTAAGCAAGCAAGTTACTAAGCAAGCAACTAAGTATCTGAGTAACTGACTGACTAATTAAGTAACCAAGCAAGTGAGTAACTAACTAAGCAGGCAACCATGTAACTAAGTAACTAATTAAGTAACTGGGTAACTAAGCAAGCAAGTTACAAAGCAAGCAACTAAGTAACTGAATAACTAACTAACTAATTAGGTAACTAAGCAAGCAAGTTACTAACTAACTAACTAAGCAAGCAAGCAAGTAACTAACTAAGCAATCAACCATGTAACTAAGTTACTAACTAATTAAGTAACTTGGTAACTAAGACAGCAAGTTACTAAGCAAGCAACTAAGTATTTGAGTAACTGACTAACTACTTAAGTAACCAAACAAGCATGTAACTAACTAAGCAGGCAACCATGTAACTAAGTTACTAAGTAACTAATTATGTAACTGGGTAACTAAGCAAGCAAGTTACTAAGCAAGCAAGTAAGTATCTGAGTAACTAACTAACTAATTAAGTAACTAAGTAACTAAACAAGCATGTAACTAACTAAGCAAGCAACCATGTTACAAAGTAACTAATTAAGTTACTGGGTAACTAACTAAGCAAGCAAGTTACTAAGCAAGCAACTAAGTAACTGAGAAACTAACTAACAAACTATTTAAGCAACTAAGCAAGCAAGCAGGTTACTTACTAAGCAAGCAACTAAGTTACTGAGTAGCTAACTAATTAAGTAACGAAGCCATCAGGCAAGTTACTAACCAACTAAAATAACTTACTAACTAAGCAAGCAAGTAAGCTACTAATTAAGTAAGTAATAAAAATTCATTTTGTATTTATGTATTTTTAAATGTTTGATTTCAGTCCTTGTGCTGTTGAAAACCTCCTTTTGTCTGGTCATTATGCTTCATCTGCTCTGTCATAAATCTTCACTAGGTGCATATTTGATTGTGTTCTTGCAGTAAACTTCATCTCTCAGCAAGGCATGAGAATACCAACTCCAATTCTGATCATTTCCTATGAAACTTTCCGTCTCCACGCTGAAGTCCTGCACAAAGGCAAAGTCGGACTGGTCATCTGTGATGAGGTACAGTAAGTGCACAATCAAATGTAAATCGTAAACAGAATGCATCAGAAAAGCTATGAAATGTATCATTGTTATTGTTTTAAGTCAAGTGAATTCAAATTTGTTTTGATTAAACAAGCATGCTCTTTTTTATTACAAATAATAGCAAAGACAATACTTGTGTTTAAAAACAACCATTTGAATTTTGCATTTCTAAAATATTTGTGAAAAATGTGATTTGTAAATATATTCATATAAGGCCAATAATACAACATAAATATGCTATCTGCTATAAATAAGCTGTATAAATATGCTACATAAAGTTCAAGTGAGGATTATTGGCCCCCTGTATATATTTTTTTCCCAATGTGTTTAACAGAAAGAAGATTTTTCAGCACATTTATAAACATAATAGGTGTAGTAGCTCATTTCTAATAACTGATTTCTTTTATCTTTGCCATGATGGCAGTAACTAGTATATAATCTAGTATTTTTTACTAGATATTTTTCAAGATACTAGTATTCAGCGTAAAGTGACATTTAAAGGCTTAACTAGGTTAGTTAGGCAAGTCACTGTATAACAATGGTTTGTTCTGTAGAAAGTCTAAAAAATATATTGCTTAAGGGGGCTAATAATATTGGCCTTAAGTGCTTTTCAAAAAATAAAATCTGCTTTTATTCTAGCCGGAATAAAACAAATAAGACTTTTACCAGAAGAAAAAATATTATCGTAAACACTGCGAAAAAATTCCTGAATCTCTTAAACATCATTTGGGAAATATATATATATTATATATAGGGTTAATAATTTTAACTTCAACTGTACATCAATAAACTGAACTAAGCGTAACTTAAAAAATGAGTCATTTTTATAAGTAAATATTAAGATAATATTTCACAATATAACTGTTGGACTAGGAAATCCAGCTTTAATGAGTATAACAGACTCTTGAACTTTTTTTGAAGAAATATTTAAACAGTTCACATTGTGTTGTTTTGTTTTGTTTTGTTTTGTTTTGTTTAGGGTCACCGGCTGAAAAACTCAGACAATCAGACATACCTGGCTCTGAACTCCATGAATGCCCAGAGGAGAGTGCTGATATCTGGGACTCCCATTCAGAACGACCTGCTGGAGTATTTCAGCTTGGTGCACTTTGTAAACTCTGGCATCCTCGGTAAGAGACATGCATGATCCTGCGAAGAACTACTGAATCTGTCACAGTAAACGCTGTGGTTTGGGTAATAGAAACTATTCTGATTCCATGTTTAAGCTCTGCCACATACTCGGGGTTAACATTACTGCACTTTAAAATATATATATATATATATATATATATATATATATATATATATATATATATATATATATATATATATATATGTGTATGTGTATGTGTATGTATGTATGTATGTATGTATGTATGTGCGTGCAGATTTTTTTTTTATCTATGCACACACTGCATTATTTATGTTTACATCCTTTTGTGGGTAATTCATCTTTACATTTCACTGCACTTCATATTATATTATTCATTTATTCATTTTCCTTCATTTTAGTCCCTTGTTTATCAAGGGTCGCCGCAGCGTAATGAACCACCAACTATTCCAGCATATGTTTTATGCAGTAGATGTCCTTCCACCTGCAACCCAGTACTGGAAAACACTCATACACGCACACACACTTATACACTACATCCAATTTAGTTTATTCAATTCCCCTATAGCGCATGTGTTTGGACTGTGGGGGAAACTAGAGCACCCAGAGGAAACCCACTCCAACACGGGAGGAACATGCAAACTCCACACAGAAATGCAAAAAAAGTCTTTGTTTTCATTCCCTCAGGCACAGCTCAGGAGTTTAAGAAACGCTTCGAGATTCCTATCCTGAAGGGTCGTGATGCAGACGCCAGTGATAAAGACAGAGCTGCTGGAGAGCAGAAACTCCAGGAGCTCATCAGCATTGTCAACAGGTGAACACGGGAGGGGGGAAACACTCTATACAGCATTTAGATCTGTTATTGATATATTTGTTTTTGTTTTGTTCAGGTGTTTGATTCGAAGGACTTCAGATATTCTTTCCAAGTATCTGCCAGTGAAGATTGAACAAGTAGTCTGCTGCAAGTAAGAAAACTACACATATTCTGTTTTATAATGATGTGACTCAGTACATAAAAAATTACAATTACGAGTGATTAACAACAGTGCCTCGGTAAATAAATAATGTCACACAAAATGTAAAATAAAAACCTGAAAGTATCATATTTAAAATTTGTAACTTTCAGTGACTTAGCTTAGTATCAGTTCTGTTTTGAAAACTACCTAAAATTTCTTTATTGGTAGAGAGTTTGATCCAAACTTTTATAGAATTTTATACACTAAAGAGAGTTTTGTTTAAGTCAATCATCAGAAACAATGACCATTTTAAAACGTAATTATTTTTGTGCAATATCACATAAAGAAAAGAAGCTATTCGGCTGCGATAGCCTTGTTAGCATATAGCATTGATGCACTTCGGGAGTCCTGAGTTCAAGTCCCGGCTTGTGAACCTTTCTTGATTAAAAGGCATCGTTTCCCATTTATAATTAATCTTTATAAAGAGAAAAGAAGCTACCACTCACAAACATACACATTTCTACACATTATTCTCATTCAAACTAATATACTAACGCTAATCTAATATTAGCAACACACCCACAGGATTATAACTACATCAATTTAATTGCTTTAAAACCAGAAAACAGAAAAAAGCCATTATTTCTCCACAGGTTAAACTTGGAAAAACTGCCAACATATTACAGATTTTACATGCATTTTTTAAGCATTGCTAACGAAATTAAAACCTGATTAACATAAAACGCATGACTTTTTGCTCTTTTTTTTTCCCTCCTATTTTTGTACCTAGCGCAAAATAGATATGGATGGTAATAAGGTTAAACCTTCAAAAATTTGACTGAAAACACACATTTCTGTCACAATGTATTCTGTTTGGACTGAAAAACTAAAATGACAAAGACAAACAATAACATTACATTGATATACATTTGGCTAAAAATGTAAATTGTTTTATCATTCTAGTATTGGTATGGTCATTTTGTCATTAGAGGAGACATAAATTAATAATATGTGTCATGGCTGAACAATATTTTGAGCATCGATATTGCAATGTGTGTACCTGCAATAGTCACATCACAGGATTAGAATTTTTATTAAACATAAAAAATAAAGATATTGTTTTTATTATTTATACAATGATGACCATGTTATTTTACATTTGATGGTTCAATTCCAGTACTTAAATACTGTTAGACTCCCCAGAAAGCCATTAAGCACTGTTTAATGATTTATTTTTGCTTGTAATCTATTATATTTTAGATTATTTATATCTCGCAGCAAAAGAAAATATTGCAGTGTCAGATTTTTTCAGTATTGTGCAGCCCTAATATGTGTGTGTGTGTGTGTGTGTGTGTGTGTGTGTGTGTGTGTGTGTGTGTGTGTGTGTGTGTTAGTCTGACTCCTCTGCAGAAAGAGCTGTACAAGTTATTCCTGAAGCAGGCCAAACCTGTGGAGAGTCTGCAGACGGGGAAGATCTCCGTGTCTTCTCTGTCCTCCATCACCTCGCTAAAGAAGCTCTGCAACCGTGAGTCTCCATCTACATAATACATAAACACACATTTCAACACTGACCAGGGGGCTGATTGAAAACATTTGCATAGAAACCTTCCTTAAAGTGAACTTGAACCAGAATAAATGTATTTATTTATTTATTTATTACTTAAATATATATAATATTTACTTAAAAATTTATTTATTATTTTGGCTTACATGATGGATTAAAGTGGTGTATTAAGTCAACATTTAAGTTAAATAGGTTAACTCAGAGTTTACTTGCAGCCGAGCGCATATTTGAAGTCTATATGTAATCAGATTTCCGCCCTGTTTCATATGGATGCCACAATCGTAAATGAGACCCCTGAACTTTCTTATATGTAAAGTGTGCTTATAATAAAACAATTAAACTGTGTGTGTTGCCTCTGTTAGATCCTGCCCTGATCTACGAGAAGTGTCTGACAGGAGAAGAGGGTTTTGACGGAGCACTGGATCTCTTCCCACAGAATTATTCAACCAAAGCAGTCGAACCACAGCTCTCAGGTCAGCTCAAAGAAACCAATGCTTCTATGATGCGTTACGCTGGACAGATTTGACAGTAAATATATTTAGAGTGTTATGAAAATGTCATGTAAACACTGCTCTTTTTGAGCAAAGAAATCCTCAAAGTTTTCAGAACTGATAATATTAGAAATATTGCTTGATCCTCAGATCAGCGTATTAGAATGTTTTTAATAATTTTGCGAGATATTGTGCTACTCTAATCGTACATCCCTGATCCTACTGATTACCTAAACCCAACCTCTACCTTATTATCTAGTAATAAGAAGCAAATTTTGAGTCGATTAAAGCAAAATACATAGGTAATTGTTTTATTAAAAGCTTTAATTGTACCTTGAAATAAAGTGTGATGTTTTATTATTTATTAGTATGAATAAGCAGCATATTAGGAGTTTATTAGTCATATTTAGTGGTTTATTAATTTCCTGAGATGTAACTTGAAATAAAGAGTGACATTTATGTAACCCTAATGTTTTTAATATCGGAAACTGGTGGAATTTTGGCCTCAGAGTCACCGAAGTTATACTAGATGTATTGATTTCTTCATATCAGACTGTAAACTCTGTGACTTGTGTTATTTGCAGGGAAGATGCTGGTGTTGGATTATATCTTGGCGATGACCAGAACAACGACCAGTGATAAAGTGGTTCTGGTCTCCAACTACACACAGACTTTGGATCTGTTTGAAAAACTGTGTCGAAACAGAAGGTACTGACTTTCAGAGCAATCCAACATCCGTGTAAATACAACAGTGATTTACCTTTCATGATCTGACTGTTTTCATCATCAGTTCTGCTCACACACTGAAAAAATGATTTTCTTGCATTTGTTTTTTTGTCTTGTTTCTAATCCAAATATCTAAAAATTCTTAAATCAAGAAGCCTTTTCATAACACACAGTCTTGTTTTAAGAAATAATATGAGTGAGTGAGTTTTTCCTTGAAGCAAGCTAAATATTCTGCCAATGGGGTGAGCAAAATAATCTTGTTTTTCTTTTTGACATTATTTTTGCTTACCCCACTTGTAGATTTAACTTGTTTTAGGTAAAAATATACACTTAATTTAAAAATTTTATTTATTAAAACATGTTTTTACTAGAAAATGCTTCTTGATTTAAAAATTTTCAGATGTTTGGACTAAAAACAAGGCAAAAAAAATCAAAGTAAGAAAAGCATTTTTTGCAGCATAGAGGTTTAGAAATATATTTAAAGTTCAGACTTATGATATGTTATACTAACTGTAATAATCTCGTTTATTCTATGTGAACAGATACCTTTATGTTAGGCTGGATGGGACGATGTCCATCAAGAAGAGAGCCAAGATTGTGGAGAGATTCAACAACCCCTCTGTGAGTGCTTTTATTGATCTATTTTCAGTTTTCATTTTTTGCTTTTATTTGTATTTCATTTATTTGTTGACAAAATATTATTTGTATTGTATTATCATGCATTTACACTTTATATGTAGTATAATCATATTTCAATATCATTTTATTAATAAACATTTAAATTAAATTATGTAGGCTTCATTGAGATATCAGTCATTTTTGTTATTTTATTAAGTTGTGCTTTCATCGTTTATATATATATATTTTTTTTATGTGTAATTTAATTATATTTAAGTATTATTTGCATTATTAAACATTTAATTGTGTAGGTTTCAAATTTTTTGCATTTGTCATTTTCATTGTTTTATTTGTTTGTTCGTTCATCATTTTTTACTTTAATTTTTGTTTATTACAGTTGAATGATTAACCCCCCTTTGATTTATTCCCCCCCTATAACAGATTCAGGAAATGTTCACAGTATGTCTGATAATATTTTGTCTCCTGGAGAAAGTCTTAATTGTTTTATTTCGGCTAGAATAAAAGCAGTTTTTTATTTTTTTAAAAGCCATTTTAAGGACAAAATTATTAGCCCCTTTAAGCTGTATATTAATTGATTGTCTACAAAACAAACCATAGTTATACAATATAACTTGCCCACAATAAATTACCCTAACCTGCCTAGTTAACCTAATTACCCTAGTTAAGCCTTTAAATGTCACTTTAACTTTACTGTCATCATGGCAAAGATAAAACAAATCGGTTATTAGAGATGAGTTATTAAAACTATTGTTTAGAAATGTGATGAAAAAATCTGTTAAACAGAAATTGGGGAAAAAGATAAACAGGGGGGCGAATAATTCTGACTTCAACTTTATATAGAACTATTATATGTTTAATTATATGTATTATTATATGTGATTTTATTTTTTCCATTTTCTTATTAGTGCATTGATCATTTATTTACTTTAATTTTTGTTTATTATATTTAAATATGATTTATTATTTTAAATATTGATAAATCCTTACACTTTAGTTATTTAGGTTGTTTTATACATCCTTAGGTTTTGGTTCCATTTAAGTTATTTTAACTTACCTTCACATAGTTTTTATTCTTTTAAATATATTAAGTCCACACTTGTAAGTGAACAAATGATTAAATATAAATTTTGTGGGGATTTTTTTCAGCTAATATTTGTATTTCAATTGTAGGTCCGTTAAAATGAATGAAAATTTTTCTAAATGCTTTTTATTTTGATGATGATGACCTTAATAATAACTATTAATAAGCAGCAAATTAGGCGTTTATTGAGGTCATAACTTACATTTTATTAAGTTCCTGAATTATACCCTAAAATAATTTGGTAGCACATTAGTTTGTCACAATTCATGCTATTTAATACTGGCTTATTACCTATTGCCTATTATTAAGATTATAACTGTTCATTAGTGGTTGAAGGATGATGCTATTCTGCGTCCCTAATCCTCCCCAAGTCCTGACTACTACCTTAATAACTATTAATAAAGAGCTAATTAAGAGTTTAATCAGCTAATAGTATTAGTTACTGGTTTGTTAATATGTGAATTGTGAATTGTGACCTAAACTAAATTGTTCTCCTCCAGAGCCCAGAGTTCATCTTCATGCTGAGCAGTAAAGCTGGCGGCTGTGGCCTCAATCTGATTGGTGCAAACCGATTGGTGATGTTCGACCCGGACTGGAATCCAGCCAATGACGAGCAGGCGATGGCTAGAGTGTGGAGAGACGGACAGAAGAAGACCTGCTACATCTACAGACTGCTGTCGGTGAGTTCAGCCAATGAAAGTTAGCGGGGGGCTTTCAATGGATTCTGACTGGCTGTCAGCGTTTTATCATTCATCAGCTGAGAAAAAATCTAAATGATTGGAAAAAATCATTCTGAAAGTGATCCCAGCCATATCATTGCTTTCTTTATTGCTGCCGTTTTGGTGTGAACTATGCTATTCTTTAAAACTGTATCTTGATAGTTATCATTTAATAGTTATCACTGCTCATCTCTGAGACGTGGATAATAGTGTCTCATCTCCTGTGTTGTAGACGGGAACCATAGAGGAGAAGATCCTCCAGAGACAGGCTCATAAGAAGGCCTTGAGCAGCTGTGTAGTGGATGAGGAGCAGGACGTGGAGAGACATTTCTCTCTCGGAGAGCTTCGGGAACTCTTCTCGCTCAATGAGAAAACCCTCAGCGACACACATGACAGGTAAAAACACAACCACACCAAAACACTGCCGTGGGGTTCATTAAAACTATGTGCTCTGTGTTATTTAGTGTTCAAAGATAGCAAAATTTCTCCATGTAGAGCTTTATTTTGACAAATAAGAATGAAGTTTGTCAAAGTACAGTCAAATATCATTATGTGTTGGTTTTATTGACGTCTTGGCTTTTATTAAGTTACTATTCAGAGCGTATCTTTGGTTTATATTTAGCTAACACTTTAGTATGGGGAACGATTATGTCTTTTAGCTGCTGCTTAGCTTTCATGCCCTGCAAAAAAAATGCTTTTCTTACTTGGATTCTAGTCAAAATACTGAAAAGTTTTTGAAATATTCAAAAAATGGTCTTGTTTTAGTAAATAATGTCAAAATGAATTGAGTTTTTTTCTTAAAACAAGCTTAATAATCTGCCAATGGGGTAAGCTAAATGATCATTTGTCAAGAGGTAAAACAGTAGCTGCGTCCCAAATGGCACACTATACACTATGCACTCATGCACTTACACACTCTACAGGATAGTATATGTATGTAGTGGCGTCCCAAATGGCACACTTATGTTTTTTTACTAAGCGGAAATTCAAACCGTTTCCCTGATGACGTTTGACGGTCGCCAAATCCGTGAAATAAACGACTGAATTATCAAATAATACCTGCCGTGAGTATATCCACATTCACCATCGGGAGGCGCTATAATCACTCTCATAGGAGAATTTTGCTTTCACCATCCAAAATAAATAAAGTTATCCAACATGTGCGTCCGATAGCTCCGCCCCTTCCGCTACGTAAGCAAACCTGCGGTCGTTGAGTGTGTGAAGTGTCCATCATTACACACTTCATTTTAGCGGCTGAATGAGTGCATCATCCGGGTAATTAAAGTGCACTTATTATTTTTAGAGTTTTCAGTGTGAACACATTAAAAAATGGCGTAGAATAGTGCATAAGTATGCGATTTGGGACGCAGCTAAGATTATTTTGCTTTCCCCATTTGTACATTATTTTGCTTGTTTTAAGGAAAAACTCACTTCATTTTAGCACATTATTTCTGAAAACAAGACAAGTGTTTTTCCTTGTCTAGAAAATGCTTCTTGATTTTAAGAATTTTTAGGACTAGAAACAAGACAAAAAGACTGTTAAAGCTCATAGTAATGCTTTACTCTGAAATTAGTATTTTACTCAGCTTAATTAAATCTTCACCCAAACTTAACCACTTCAACAACTTAAAGGTGCTGTATGCGAGTGCTTGAAAAACAATGCTGAAGTCAGATATTCTGCTTTGAAAATGTGTTTTCCGTGCCGGAACGGCTGTCTTGCCAGTCTTGCCCAATGCCAGTTTAGCCAATTATATTGCAGCAGCCCGGGTTGCCTTGGTGGAAAACAGCGTATTTCATTCATTCAGTCAGGAAGGCTCTCAAAAGTATGCGTCCGTGACTGAAATGCGACCTCTAGTGGACAGTAGCAGACTCAGAAATGAGACACAGACTCAGAGTTCCACTTGAGGTTATTATTTAGCAAATAATATAAATATTACGCATGTAAACATATTAGGTGAGCAGATTTCATTGTAACCGCGTGTCCTAACAACACGCTGCGTGATGAGATACGCAGTGATGAGCAATTTGGCTGTTTGCACCAGACGAAACACGACAGAAATGTAATATAGCCATTGAGAAGCACAGAATATGCACCCACTCACAAAATGGTGAGGTTTATAATCTAATTAATACATATTAAACCTGTTTAACATTATTAAATGTAGATGCTGAATCCCTGATATGTGTTTAGTTCAAGTTAAATTTCAAGCTGTTTCTATTATGTTAATTCCAGGTGTTGGTTAGGACAAAAACTACTTTTAATAAGGAGTGCCGTTGCTTTAATATAGAACACCGTTTAAATCACTCGCTCCTGTCCTCAATCTGGCAACCTGCGCTTGTGTTTGTTTTGATCCATGATTGCAATACCTACTTTAACCACTGGGTGTCAAAACTTACACACTGAGGCCATGTCTGCACTAATCCGGATAAATTTGAAAATGGGAGTTTTCCTCTAAAAACGCTTCACGTGCACACTGTCGTTTCTATTCATTTTCCAAAACTTTGTCATCAACACTGAAACGACTACAAATGCTTTCACCCTGTACTGCGCATGCGTGAAACGTAAGACGCTTCGGTACGCGTCATTTCCGCCTGACGTTTATGTTTATGCACAGTTTTTTTAAATGGACTGACAATGAAGTGGAGTTGCTGCTTCGAGTAACGCATGAATACAAATGTGCAAAAGAGAGTGAAAATGTAGACTGGGAGACGTGCCAAAACAAATACGCCGATATACTGGAGCGCTTTAAAGAACAGTATCCTGCTGATGACGCTGCTTACCCTCACAGTAAGGACATCACTAAACTCATGATCACAATGAAATGAAAGTAAATTTAATTGAATTAGTAACATGACTGTCACATGACAAAAAAACGCGTCATCGTTTTCGAAAGACTCCGTTTTCACAGTCTACACTACGACTCGAAAACGGTGTTTTCAAATGTATCCACTTTGGAGAGCGTTTTCAAAAAGATTCGTTTTTGTTTCCTAAAAACGCGTCTCAGTGTGGACAGAAGGGCAAAACGGAGACAAAAATATGCGTTTTCAAATGAAAACGCATTAGTGTGGACATGGCCTGACTGTACTTTTAACTACTAGTAATATAAGGACTTTTTTTAAGGCAAAAGTCGTTGATTATTATACAATTTAGATTGCTGTAATCCTATTTAATTTATGTTTTGCCTTTGTGTACGTGCAGTTTCATATTTATATACAGATAGCTGAAATTTGATTAGAGTTTAGTTTAACAAATAGATTTTTACAAAGAAGAGAGAACTAACTCGTAGCCTTTATACAAATATTTATTGATTCTTTTTCGATTGGATACAAAATCAATCACCATTCTCCAATGACTTGCCTAGTTAACATAATTGAGCCTTTAAATGTCACTTTATTAGTTTCTTGTACAATATGTACTGCCATCATGGCAAGGATAATAGTAATTGGTTATTAGAACTATTTGAAAAATAATTTCCATTTCAGGAGGGATAATTTTGCATGTATATATTTAGCTTACTCTTATAACACATGCAGTGAAATCACTCATCTGATTTTTCTGGTTCAGGTTTCGCTGCAGGCGGTGTGTGAATGGCCGACAGGTTCGTCCTCCTCCTGATGATTCGGACTGTACCTGTGATCTCTCCAACTGGCATCACTGCGCTGATAAGCGAGGCCTGAGAGACCCGGTGCTGCAGGCTTCATGGGATGCAGCAGTCTCTTTCGTCTTCCACCAGCGCTCACACGAGGACCAGAGAGGAGTTGTCTGAACTGCTCAGAAAAGCCTAAGTTCATATGCTAGCACTCATTCATTTCTTTATTCATGTATTTATTTTGCACAAACAAATTGATTATTCTTTTCTGGGTTATTAAAAGGAACTAAAACCCAAGTTTTTTTTTTTTATTTGTCGTTGGTTTAAAGGGAAAGTTCACACAAAAATTTAAATTGTGTTCAACAGGAAAAGAAATGTAAATAATGACAGATATTATTTTTCATTGATGTCCATAGCAAAAAACACAACTCAATTTTTAATACTTTTTTCATACTGTGAATATCAGTGTTTACCAGTTTCCAACATTGTTTTTATTTTTGATGCTGGTCATTTAAATGGATACGACACCCAAATATTTTCATTGTCATTTACTTTTTTTCTGTTGAACAGATATTTCTTCCATTGAAGTCCATAGTAGGAAAAAATAATCCTATTGAAAGTCAACATGCTTCAAAATATCTTCTAACAAAAGACATAGGGTCTAACAAAAAGAAAACTGGTTTAAAGGGATATTCACCCCCCCAAAAAATAGAAATGTACTCTTTTCAACAAAACTAGATATGTTGGAAACCTGTAACCATTGACATCCATAGTATTTGTTTTTCCTACTTTGAATGTCAAAGGTTACAGGTTTTCAGAGTTAAAAAATAAATAAAAAATTGTCTAACAGGAGAAACTCAAAGGTTTGAAAGAAGGATGAATAAACAATGACAAGCTAATGAATTTTTTGGGGGGGAACTGTCACTTTAAATACTATAGAAGTTTTTTTTCAACATTCTTCAAAATATCTTCTTTTGTGTTTAACAAAAATAACAGGTTTGAAACAAGTGAGGGGTTAAAGGGAAATTCACCCCAAAAATTACAATTTACTCCTCCTCCAGTGGTTATAACTGGAGTTTTTCTGTTAAACAAAAAATCTATTTTAAAGAATCTTGAAAATCTGTAACCATTGACATCTATAGTAGGTAAAAAATTAATTGTTACAATAATGGTTACAGGTTTTCAACATATCTAATTTTGTGTTAAGGCTTGAAAGAACGATGAATAAACGATGACGAACTAATGAATTATTTTAGGGTGAACTGTACCTTTAAATACAATGTTTTTACAACATTCTTCAAAATATCTAAGAAACAACTGAGGGATAGTTCACTCAAAAAAAAATATTTACTCATCTTCAAGTGGTTATAAAATTTAGTTTCTTCTGTTAAAAAAAAATATTTTAAAGAATCCCGAAAATCTGTAACCATTAACATCCATAGTAGGAAAAACAATCTAGACTTCAATGGTTACAGGTTACCAACATATTTAGTTTTGTGTTAAGGTTTGAAAGAATGATGAATAGACGATGATGAACTAATGATTTATTTTAGGATGAACTGTACCTTTAAATACTGTGGAAGACAATGTTTTTACAACATTCTTCAAAATATCTTCTTTTGAGAGAAAAAAAAAAAAAAAAGGTTTGAAACAAGTGAGGGTTAAAGAGATATTCATCACAAAAATTAAAACTTACCCGCAAGTCGTTGTAAATGTTTCTACTGGTAAACAAAGAAAAACACCTTAAAGAACCTGAAAACCTGTAACATCCATTGACATTGGACAGTAGGAAAAACAAACACTAAGGAAGTCAATGGTTACAGGTTTCCAACATATCTAGTTTTGTGTTAAGATTTGAAGGAAGGATATATGATGGTGTGAATGATGACAAACAATGAATTTTTATTTTAGGGTGAACTGTCCCTTCAAATATGATGAAGATATTCATTTTTAGGTGAACTGTCCCTTTAATGCTACATATTACCTGTGGGTTCATAAGTGTTTTGCCAGCTAAAGAGTTCTTCACATCACACTGACATGATCCACCATGGTGTCTCGTGTGTTCCAGTCATACATTAATAGATTACAGTATGGCTTCAGTTTCTGGAGAGCTTGACCCTTGACCTCCAGGTCTCGGTTGAGTGGATTAAAGCACAGGTCCAGTGTGATTCGTTGAGCAGGTCTGTATGTTTCCAGCAGCTCCGCAAACCCTAGCAGCTCCGCCGGAAGAATGAAGTTTGAGCTGTGAGAAAGGACAGATTTCATTAATGGAGCTTGAGTTAGAAGGTGAAACAGACGCTGATCTGGGATCAGTTTATTGTACGGAGCGCGTCTGTCAGTCAGCGCTTATACATGCATTCACTGTTTCAGAGGTAGCATATGAAAGGCGACGATCAAAGCACAGTATTAATGTAAAGAAAGTGGGATAGAATGGTAAAATATAGGAAAATTTCGGCAAAAGCGGGAGGGTTTACGTGAGTGAAGTGAACAGGAAGTGTTTGTGGAGAAACATTTTCAAGAGTTCACACTTAGCTGATGATTGATTATAAGCAAGTTTGGCATGCTGTCCCGGGAGAGAGCCCTGAGCTCGAAGGTTCTTGAGCCCTGGGCTCCCTCCCGTTTGGAGGAAGAGAGGGGAGCCTCGAGCTCAGGTAGATCTCGACAACTCCCCTTTTTATAATAGCTAAAGATTAAGATTGAAGGCTATTAAAAGATATGCTGCATTATTAGATTACCTGTATTGAAATTTAGATTTAACGATTAACTTGATGTACATGTTTTTGGAATGTGGGAGGAAACCGGAGAACCCGGGGAAAACCCACGCAAGCACAGGAAGAACATGCAAACTACACACAGAAACGACCACCGGCCTGTTAAGGAACTAGAACCGGTGACGTTCTTGCTGTGAGGCGACAGTGCTAGTCACTGAGCCACCGTGCCGCCCTATGGAGGGAAAGGTGAAAAGGTAGGGGTGGAAGGGGGGATTCTTCAAATCGAAGATGACTGTAGTGAAAAAACCCTGGCTCTTTATAGTGGTTAGGAATGGCCGTGGTGGATCAAGCATGCTAATGCAGAACCAGCCGTGTTCAATCATAATCACGTGCTCCTCTCGAAATTAGTTTATGAATAAACTTCACTTTGCGAGAGAACACAAAAACTTAGAAATATATATTTTCCTCCCACCCTTTTTTTTCTTTCACCCATTTTTTTTTCACCCAGCCAAAATTTTTTCTCCTCCACTACATCCCTTCCGGGGTTCCGTAATTTTTCCTTGTGTTGTGTAAAAGTATACAAATTAAGATATTTTGAAGAACAGTAGAAAACAGTAACCGTTCTTCCTTACTTACAATCCTTTATGAGTTTTTTTCTTCAGTTGAACACAAAAGAAGATATTTAGAAAAATGATGAAAACGTGTAACCATAGACTTCCATTGTTTTTTTCCGCTTATTATGAAAGGCAATGGTTACAGGTTTTCAGCTTTCTTCAAAATATCTTTTTTTTTGTTCACCAGTCAAATAAGTTCAAATAGGTTCTGAAGGATGAGTAAATGATGACAAAAGTTTTATTTTTGTGTAAACTACTCCTTTTAAGGCTTAATAAAGGGATAGTTCACCCAAAACTCAACATTCATTTACTCATCCTTGTTACAAACCTTTATGAGTTTCTTTTTTTGGTTAAACAACAGAAGATATTTCAAAAAATGCTGAAAACCTGTAACCATTGACTTCCATAGCATTTGTTTTTCTTACTATGCAAGTTACAGGTTTTCAGCATTTTGCGAAACATCTTCTTTTGTGTTCAACCAAAGAAATAAACTCACAAAGGTTTGGAAACCACTGGTGGAAGAGTAAATACTGGGTAAAGTTTTCATTCTTTGGGGAACTATCCCTTTAAATCCCTTTCATTTTCTCAAAATTGTTAGATATTTGATATTTTTAAGACCTCTTGAACACCTGGTTTTACCTGAGGTCTAATGTGGTGATTTCGCTGGGTCGGCATCCTGAGAATAATCTGGAGATTTCGATGGCAGTCGTTGCTGGGGGAAGAAACACACAAACACCAATCACTGAGACATGAGGCATCTTTAAGAAGAGTTTTCAGATCATGCATGTCAATGACATTAACATTTATAGTGCACTCTTTAAAATACTCATTGAAAAAAACAGTAGTGTTACTGGGGATTATTACAAGATCATCTTTTATGATCTACAGTAATGCATTATAATTATAAATTAAATATTAAATGCAACAAAATATAATGGGTACATTCTCTGAGAAATTGATAACTTGTGTATGCTGAGCACTATATAGGGTTCAACAATAAGGACTGCCCGATGGCCCTGGGCCAGCGTGAGAGATGTTCGGGACAGTAGAGAGAATCGTTACTGACTCGATCGGACCATTGCTGCCTTGTCACCAAATTTTAATTCGCCTGCGACTATTTGTCAATTGCGTGCAAATACAGTCTTAGAATCGAGAAACAGTTTGTGCTTTTAAGTCTTTGAATGCTACCTTTTCTGTGAGGTCGTAAACACTATACTGCTTTTTGGTTCCTTTTAACATATTGGATGTTGTGAGCACGTTATTTGTTTTTTCGGTAACCTGGTAAAAACCAGTACAGCGAAGAGACGGCAAAATCAAATCATGAGGTGATGTTTTGCATAGTCAGCCACCTTTTGTTTTGCACATTTTCCATACTGCTGTATTTTACTGCTAAATATTTTAGATTTTAGATATATATTAAATTCTAGATTTACAGACATCATTTTTGACACATTATTTAAAATATGTGGCTAAGAAATAGCTATAATTTATTAATTTATTTCAGTGGGGCCAGTAAAAAATTTGGGAGGGCAAGTAAAAATCTGAACCGCTGGTCCAGTCGGGCCAGTATACAATGAACCCTGCTATATATATATATATATATATATATATATATATATATATATATATATATATATATATATATATACACACCAGTTCTGTCTGGTTCTCGAATCTGATTGGCTGATAGCTGTGATATGTTTACGTAATATAGGCACCCGTACAGCCTCTTTACCCTTTGTGTATTACTCCGCCCACATACAGCCAGTAAAAAGCAGACACTACAGATCTACAGTTTAAAAGATGCCTTGCTCAGCTGTTTAACTGTCAGCTTATGATTTAAATCCAACGCTGAAGAAAGTAGTTCCCCATACAAAAGCGTTTTTGAGACTCTCCATGTTTGATTTTGTATTTATATACACAATTATGGCGTCGAACTGTTGTATAAACGCAATATCACACTCGTTGCAGTGTAATATGGCTGTATATCGGCACTGGTGGGGGCACTAAGGCACTCAGCTGCGGCTTCGTGCCATCGCACACCTCCCACCAGTGCCGATATACAGCCATATCGCACTGCTACTTGTGTGATATTGCTCATATATATATATATATATATATATATATATATATATATATATATATATATATATATATATATATATATATATATATAATTTTTTTTTTTTTATATATCTACACTCATACTGACCCTAAAATTGTGAGCATTAGTGTTTATATTCACTCTTACCCAGTCGATTCTTGGCCAGCACCAGGGTTTTGAGAGATGAAATAGCTTTAACTGCTTCTACAAAGGCCACCATGAAGTCCGTCTTTAATGAGCATTTATCCAGCAGTCTACAGTCTTTAAAGGACAGCTCTGAGATTCAGAAAACAACAGTGCTAAACATCAGTCACTCATTTAGTCTCGCTCTTGATTGATCTGTGATTCACGCTTCACCTTCCAACACAGAGGATTGCAGAAAATGAAGAATCTCCTGGTGATAGTCGGATAAGTTTATATCCTCCAACTTTAATATCTTGAGGGACGCTTTACAGCCTATGAGGACAAAAACAAGCATGTATAATAGTATATCCTATAATATGTCAAATAAAACACCTTTTGTTTTGAGCAGCATACAAGCATGAGTAATGTTATTGTGCTTTTTTCCCTGTACATTATAATATATCCTATTAATTTTACTCATTAGAAATTTAATTTACAAAATAATAAGTAAAAACTACTTTAATTAAATATTCTTTCAAACCACTAGTGTTAAACACATTTGTCAGCAGTAATTTTAAATATAATACAATCTAATATGATCAGATATTCTTTCATAATTTAATTTAATATTTAATCATTTTAAATAAACAATCTAGTACAGTAGTTCTCAAAGTTTTTTCACCAAGTACCACCTCAGAAAAGAATTGTCTCTCCAAGTACCACCACAATGAGCAGTACTGAAATACAGCAGCATAGTAGGACCGAAGAAGCAGCTACAGCACTGCACAGATCAAAAACGAGGCAGATTAAATCCTACTATTAAGAATATTTATTATTGTCCGCCACTTTAAACATTATAAATAGTTGAAACATTAACACTGTACTGTGCTTATATGTAAAAAAAAAACAAGCAAACAAATAAAAATAAGACATCATCATTTAAATATTTAAATATTATTTTAAAAGTTAAAAATGAAAGGTTACTGTTCTTAAAAAGAAAAAAAAACTCCTGTACTTTAATGTAAAGCATTAACATAAAGAAGCCAATTAATCAACACCTGGAAATTTTGCCTAGATCTCAGAAATATAGGCTATATGTCATTATATTCATATATAAATAATTTAAGATCATTTTTTAAATATATGTTGCATACATATAACATATTTAATCCCTTCACAGACCACTAGAAGTAAGCCCGCGTACCGCTAGTGCTACATGTACCACAGTTTGAGAACCACTGATCTAGTATGATCAGATATTCTTTCATATTTTAATTTAATATTTAATCATTTTAAATATAATTCAATCTAATATGCTCACATATTCTTTCATATTTTAATTTCATATTTAATAATTTTAAATAAACAATATAGTATGATCACATATTCTTTCATATTTTAATTTAATTTAAGTAAGATCAAAAAAGGCGTGTTGTTTCATTTTTATATTTCAGTTACTTTAATATGTTCATACAACCTTAATTCATCAATATTTGGACATTTTATTTGCACAAAATGTACTTGCAATATTAAAGTGAACATTTTACTTGCATTTAATAAGCTTCTTATTAGGGATGCTCCGATCAGGAATTTTTGAGTACTGATTCTGAAGCTTCAAAGTTTATAAAACTTTAACACTGCATAAAGCACGTTTTCCTTCTTAGTATGATACTTAAGTAGAGATCTCTCCTTTCCTTAAGGAATAAATGGAGGATGTTGCATATAATCCCTTAAACACAACTCTTAAAACCATTTAGTGAGGACACATCAAACTCAGAATCAGATCAAATAATATATAAAACAGATAAAAATATGGATCAGAAAAATGACAAACAATGCAATTTGGAAGAATAATTCAACGTGTCTCAATGAAGATAAAGTTTGGAGTGCATATATGATGCATAAGAAGTTAAAACATCTTCCCCTGCTTGTAAACCCGTAAACGAACACTCGCAATAGGTACATGTGATCAGCCAGATTAGGGTGTACCCATCGAGTCATAAAATGTGATTATCGGCCGATACTGATCTCCAGCTCATCGATCGGAGCATCCCTACTTCTTATGCATATAACTAAACCTTTATATACTTTATTTGATGCTTACTCTAAATATGCGACAAAGAAGAGCTGTTCCATTTTTAATTTAACAAATAATATTAAAAACAAATCAATAAAATGAACAGAATTTTTTTTTTTTTTTTAAGTAAGTTCAGACATTTTGGAGTGCAACTACATTTTTATTATTTATTATTGCATATGAAGATTTAACTCCTTAAATAGCTAAAAAAAACACTTTTAGGTTCAACAAATCATAACTACAATGCATTCGTTTGTGCATAAAAGTATAATATTAATGCATATTATTTACGTACTAAGTGTGTTTTTTTAAGTAAACAATAAGTACGGTGATAAAAGTAGGATAAGGTCTTGAGTAAAGAGGCATCTGGGAGTTTGTCAGTACCTGCTAAAGTGTGGAAGAAGTGTCTTGTCAGAGTGATTCCTGTCATATGAAGACTGCTGAGTTCTGGAGCCAAAGCCAGTGCCGGCAGGACGCACTGGACACTCATTGGATCAGTGGAATTAACCGTCAGCTTTTCCAGACTGAGCACTGCAAACAAAGACATCATCAATCCAGCATTCGCTTCATTACACTGATGAAATAATTACAAGCCAAATAAATCTGCTATCATGATATCTTTCTGTCTGACAAAGCAAAAGTTTGATCATTTATTCTGTAGGACATTCGGAGCAAAGGTGAAACTGAGAATTGAATGAATTTTGCAAAAATAAATAAATGAATGAATAAACACAATAGAAAATTAATAACTGGAATAAAAATAATATAATATACGTACAGTCACTGTGAACATGACAGAATTTTTGGGTAGTTTTTAGAATAAAACAAATACTAAATTTCACTCAAATGCATAACAATAAGCTGTAAACTCACTGAAACTGAAAATTAAATGATCGTTTAAATAACTGACTGAAAACGGTAACACTTTACAATAAGGGTAATGCATTTACTAACATGAACTAATCATGAACAACACATGTACAGCATTTAATAATCATAATTGAACATTTACTAATGCATTATTAACATCCAAGTCCATGCTTGTTAATATTAGTTAATGCACCATGAGTTAACATGAACTAACAATGAACAACTGAATTTTCATTAACTAACATGAATAAATACTGTAGTAAATGTGTTGTTCATTGTTTGTTTATGTTAACTAATGAACCTTATTGTAAAGTGTGACCATGAAAACTATCGCTTTGCAAAAGTGCAAACTCGACTGCTGAATTTCAGTTGGTTTACAAAAAAAAAGTCTTTCTTCTGCTACTGAATAAATGCCACTGATCTACTCCAGGTTCTTGCAGGAAAGAAGATGGTCAATAATATTCACTTTTGTCTCGAGGTAACTGTGGAAGTGGTCTCCATTTGTTCCTTTCAGCGGGCAGACAGACGTCCACAGAAAGGCTCTGTAGGGTCGGACAGGCTTTCAGTATGTTGATCAAGTGTGTGAGACCACAAAGGTGACTTAAACTGAGCTCTGAGAGAGAGCCGGCGGGGTTCAGAAACAGCCGTCTGAGAGAGTCCACAAACACACACATCTCGTCCTCACTGATGAGCCCTGCACAAAACACACAGAAATGCACCATCCTGCAGTCACAGACGCCTTGTTTGAGGAAACACTTAAGCTTGGTGCGATACAGAAAAAATGCTTCGTAATTTTGTGCTTGATAATCGATTAAAATAATAGTCTTTGTCACTGTGGAAGAAATGTTTTAGCAGTTTGCTGGATAAAACAAATACTACACACTTTACATTTTACAAATACATAAAAAATCTGTTGAATAATCCGGGGAACGTGAAAATTGTTTTTTAATCAATAATTTAATTAATTAAATTATTAAATAAATAAATAATAAAATTCATTATTATTAATGAATAATTAAATTCATTACTAAATAATACACTTAAGGTCACTATGAACAAGACCAATAAATATTTTAGTAGTTTTCATGATCAAACAAATATTACAATTTAATTAAACACATAAAAAAATGACTTGTAAATTCAGTAAAGCAGAATTAAATAACTTTATTTAAATAAATAAATTAAATTAATAATTTAATTCATTAATTATCATCACTGTGAACATGACCAACGAACTAAATAAAACTAAACAAAGTTTGACTGAAACACCTAACATTTAAAAACAATTTTAATTCAGTGAAACTGAGAAGCAAATAGGTTTTTTCAAATAAATAAAACAAAACAAAACAAAATGAAACAAAGCTAAATGCAAAATTAAAAGCGAAAAAACAAAACAAGAAACTAAAAAAACAAAACAAAACATGAAAAAAGTGAAACAAACAAAACAGCGCAAAAACAAAACACAAAACAAAAATCAACGAAACAAAACATGAAACAAAAACACAGAGAAACAAAGCAAACAGTGAAAAAAATTAAGCAAAACAAAACAAGAAACAAAACAAACAGTGAAACAAAATGAAACATGGAAACAAAACGAAACACAGAGAAACAAAACAAAGAGAGAAACTAAACAAAAAGCAAAACAATAAACAAAACAAAAAGTGAAAACAAAACATGAAACAAAATGAAACAAAGAAACAAAACAAAGCAAAACACAGAGAAACAAAACAAAGAGTGAAATAAAACATGAAACAAAATGAAACCCGGAAACAAAAAGCAAAACACAGAGAAACAAAACAAAGAGTGAAACAAAACATGAAACAAAATGAAACACATAAGCAAAACAAAGCGAAACACAGAACAACAAAACAAAGAGTGAAACAAAACATGAAACAAAATGAAACACATAAGCAAAACAAAGCGAAACACAGAACAACAAAACAAAGTGAAACAAAACATGAAACAAAATGAAACACAAAACAAAACAAAATGAAGCAAAACAAAAAGCGAAACAAATCATGAAACAAAATGAAACACAGAAACAAAACAAAGCGAAACAGAGAAACAAAACAAAGAGTGAAACAAAACATGAAACAAAATTAAACATAAAACAAAATGAAGCAAAACAAAACAAGAAACAAAACAAAATAAAAGAAAACAAAAAATGAAACAAAATGAAACATGGAAACAAAACAAAGTGAAACAAAAAGCGAAATGAAGCATAGCGAAGCAAAACAAAATTAAACTAAACAAAATGAAACAAAAAGCTAAAAAAATAAATAAATAAAGCAAAACCAAACAAGAAACCAAACAAAATAAAGGAAAGCAAAAAATTAAACAAAACAAAACACGAAACAAATTTAACAAAATACAAAACAAAGCTACTTACAGTCACTGTGGACATGAAGTGTGTGAAGACAGGTCCACGTGGGCAGGGCGTGTGACACCATGTTCAGGATTTCACAATTAGGCACCTCAAAATCCAGCGAGTGGATCTGACCTTCAGGACAGCGTTCAGAGGAGCTGCTGGAGGATGAAAACTCACCGCACAAATCCTCTGGCTTTTCCTCATCTAAAGCCAAACGTTTAGCAGCAGGTTCCTCCAGGTCTGCACCACTTCTAAACACATCAACAGCTGAACCACATCCCTCAGTAGACACCGATATCTGCGGCCCTCTGCGTCTGGAAATGAGCCACCTCAAAAAACACGAATCTTCAGGATTTCTCATCAGAACCACTTTTCTGACGGAGCCGTGATCCAGCAGCCGGTGGAGAATGAACAAGTATTTGCGTCCGTGTTTAAATGGAGAATTGGATTCCAGTAATTTGAGAGTCGTCACTCCTTTCTCTAATGCGCTTAAAAAGGGCTGCATGTCTCCGGATGCGAGTCTGCAGATGTTTTTGGTGGACGTGTGGAGAGACAGAACTTTGACGTGCTTTACTGTGATGGAGAGAACGGAGGAATCGCTGAGGTTGGAAAGATACGATGCTTCCCGTTTGAGCTGAGTGAACATCAGCATGTGAAAGAGCCTTTCTAAACAGCGCTGCTTCCAGGACTGATCAGACTGTGATGACTGGGAGAAAAATAAAAACATTAGAATTGAACATCTGTAATATTAAGCAAAATGTAATAGAAGAATGATGTAAAGAATAAGTAAAAAAAAAAAATGTTTATCTACAAGCTTTATATAAACTAAATATATATTATATAAACACTTTATAACCTCTTGAAATAATAATAATAAAATTACCTACATTTACTTTTATTATGATTATTATTATTCAAATAAATGTAAGGTATTTTACTTGGTAGTTGGCTCTAATGTGTAAATTGTAGTGTTAATAACACAAAAAAATAAGAATAAAACAACAACAATAATAATAATACTAATAATAATAATGTAGAAAAGTTTAAATAATCTCTTGAAACGCTTTACAACCTCTTTAAATAATATTAATAATAATAATAATAATAATGTAGAAAAGTTTAAATAATCTCTTGAAACACTTTACAACTTCTTTAAATAATAATAATAATAATAATAATAATAATAATGTAGAAAAGTTTAAATAATCTCTTGAAACACTTTACAACCTCTTTAAATAATATTAATAATAATAATAATAATAATGTAAAAAAGTTTAAATAATCTCTTGAAACACTTTACAACCTCTTTAAATAATATTAATAATAATAATAATAATAATAATAATAATAATGTAGAAAAGTTTAAATAATCTCTTGAAACACTTTACAACCTCTTTAAATAATAATAATAATAATAATAATAATGTAGAAAAGTTTAAATAATCTCTTGAAACACTTTACAACCTCTTTAAATAATATTAATAATAATAATAATAATATTGTAGAAAAGTTTAAATAATCTCTTGAAACACTTTACAACCTCTTTAAATAATATTAATAATAATAATAATAATAATAATAATGTAGAAAAGTTTAAATAGTCTCTTGAACCACTTTACAACCTCTTTAAATAATATTAATAATAATAATAATAATAATAATAATGGTGACGCGATGGCGCAGTGGGTAGCATGTTTGCCTCACAGCAAAAAGGTCGCTGGTTCGAGCCTCGGCTGGGTCAGTTGGCATTTCTGTGTGGAGTTTTTATGTTCTTCCCGTGTTTGTGTGGGATTTCTCTGAGTGCTCCGGTCCAAAGACATGTGGTACAGGTGAATTGGGTATGCTAAAATTGTCCGTAGTGTATGTGTGTGAATGAGTGTGAGAGTGTTTCCCAGTGATGGGTTGTGGCTGGAAGGGCATCCTCTGCGTAAAACATGTGCTGGATAAGTTGGCGGTTCATTCCACTGTGGTGAGCCCAGAATAATATAGAGACGAAGCTGAATAGAAAATTAATGAATATATAATAATAATAATCATAAAATAAAATAAAAATAATAATAAAATTAAATGTAAGGAATTTAACTTGGCAGTTTACTCTAAATAAACAAAATATTGTCCATGTATATAACACTCAGAAAATGAAGAATAAAACACTAATA
>NC_141026.1:4145000-4162500 GCF_052040795.2 Danio rerio
TGTCACCATCTATGAGGAGTTATTGCATATGAGAGATGAAAACAGAGCACAGTTAATACCACGTCAGTCACAACTGGGTAAAATGGACGATTTAAAGAACCGATCGGTTACTGTGAATTATTGAATGTGGGACAAAAATCACATAAATAACTGAGCGCTGTACTTCTATAAGCAGACACTGATTTATAAACAGCACGGAGATGCTTCATTTATTTGATTGACTGGAACACCTTGTGGGCCACCTGCAGAAAACAAACAAGAAAAAACAATTTTAACCAAATAACGTTCATAGAAAAATACTACAAACAGCAGATTCATGAACAAAAATCTGTTACACAAAATAACAAAAAAAAAAAAAAAAAAGAAAAAAAAAAGGAGCTGTGGCAAATAATCATTAGAGAAATCTAAAATTATCAAAATACATAAGAATTCTCTATAATACTATAATATTCACTATAATCAATTACAAGCTCTACACTTGATTAATTTTTAACAACAGAGGGCACTCTAGGATAGTTTTTAGATTAAATATCACTCTAGGCTAGATTTAAACATTAGACAAAACCATATTCTAGTTTTTAACAGCAGATGGTGCTCTAGATTAGTTTTTAACCGCAGACTGTGTTCTAGGCTAGTTTTAAACAGTAGATGGAGGTCTAGGCTATTTTTGTAACAGCAGATGGTGCTCTAGGCTAGTTTTTAACAGTACATGGCGATCTAGGCATTTTTTAACAGCAGATGGAGATTTAGGCTAGTTTTAAACAGTAGATGGAGCTCTAGGCTAGTTTTTAAATGGTGCTCTAGGTTTATTTTATCAGAAGATGGCTGTCTAGGTTAGTTTTTAACAGCAAATGGCACTCAATGCTAGTTTTTAACAGTAGATGGTGATTTAGGCTAGTTTTTAACAGCAGATGGTGCTCTAGGCTAGTTTTTAACAGTACATGGCGATCTAGGCATTTTTTAACAGCAGATGGAGATTTAGGCTAGTTTTTAACAGCAGATGGAGCTCTAGGCTAGTTTTTAAATGGTGCTCTAGGTTTATTTTATCAGAAGATGGCTGTCTAGGTTAGTTTTTAACAGCAAATGGCACTCAATGCTAGTTTTTACCAGCAGATGGTGCTCTAGATTAGTTTTTTAACAGCAGACGGTGTTCTAGGCTAGTTTTAAACAATAGATGGAGGTCTAGGCTATTTTTGTAACAGTAGATGGAGCTCTAGGCTAGTTTTTAAATGGTGCTCTAGGTTTATTTTATCAGAAGATGGCTGTCTAGGTTAGTTTTTAACAGCAAATGGCACTCAATGCTAGTTTTTACCAGCAGATGGTGCTCTAGATTAGTTTTTTAACAGCAGACGGTGTTCTAGGCTAGTTTTAAACAATAGATGGAGGTCTAGGCTATTTTTGTAACAGTAGATGGAGCTCTAGGCTAGTTTTTAAATGGTGCTCTATGTTTATTTCATCAGAAGATGGCGCTCTAGGCTAGTTTTTAATAGCAAATGGCACTCTAGGCTAGTTTTTAACAGCAGATGCGCTCTAGGCTAGTTTTAAACAGCAGACGGTGCTCTAGGCTAGTTTTAAACAGTAGATGCGCTCTAGGCTAGTTTTTAACAGCAGATGCGCTCTAGGCTAGTTTTAAACAGCAGACGGTGCTCTAGGCTAGTTTTAAACAGTAGATAGTGCTCTAGGCTATTTTTGTAACAGTAGATGGAGCTCTAGGCTAGTTTTTAAATGGTGCTCTATGTTTATTTCATCAGAAGATGGCGCTCTAGGCTAGTTTTTAATAGCAAATGGCACTCTAGGCTAGTTTTTAACAGCAGATGCGCTCTAGGCTAGTTTTAAACAGCAGACGGTGCTCTAGGCTAGTTTTAAACAGTAGATGGTGCTCTAGGCTAGCTTTTAACAGCAGATGGTGCTCTAGGCTAGTTTTTAACATCAGCTGGTGATCTAGGGTAGTTGTTGACAACAGATTGTGCTCTAGGGCTAGTTTTTAACAGCAGATTGTGCTCTAGGGCTAGTTTTTAACAGCAGATTGTGCTCTAGGGCTAGTTTTAATAGCAGATGGTGCTCTAGGCTAGTTTTTAAAATTAAATATATTACTCTAGGATAGTTTTAACACCAGGTGCTGCTCTAGGGCTAGTTTTCAACAGCAGATGGTGCTCTAGGCTAGTTTTTAACAGCAGATGATGCTCTAGGCTAGTTTTTAACAGCAGATGATGCTCTAGGCTAGTTTTTAACAGCAGATTGTGCTCTAGGCTAGTTTTTAACAGCAGATGACGCTCTAGGGCTAGTTTTAATAGCAGACGATGCTCTAGGCTAGTTTTTAAAATTGAATAAATCACTCTAGGCTAGTTTTAACACCAGATGGTGCTCTAGGCCAGTTTTTTAAAATTTACATGGTGCTCTATGCTAGTTTTTAACATTAAATAATTGCTCTAGGCTAGTTCAACAGCAAATGGCAATCTAGGCTAGTTTTAAACCACACACTCAAATGCTAATGAGAAAAAGCACTTGTGTGTTTGGCAAGAGAATTAAAACTGAGTAAAATGGTTAAATAAATATAGATGTGACACATATTTGTTCTCTCTGCATTTAAAAACATATCTGTAAACAGGTCACCAGCATCATAGAAAAGCGATCACAGACATTTAATATGCAGATATATATATATATGTGAGCAGCGATACTCACACAGTGGTCTCGGGCATGCAGAAAGTCGAAGAGCTCCTCCGTACAGTCTTCTGTTGTTTGTGAGCGCGAGTTCACCCTGGTCTCGCAGGACTCGAGCCGCTCGCGAGCATGAGCACAGTGCTCCGTCTCCTCACACTTCTGCCTCACTGTCTCTAGAGGATCCTGCATAGGAAATAGTCAGAGTTATTTTTGCTTCGCAATGCATCATTATGAAGATGAATGAGACACGTTCTGTATCTTGGGGGTCAAATTTCTTCAAAACTGAAGAGTATAAGTTCAATCATTCTAGCGTTTAAATGATTAGTTTACCTCCACAATAAACATTTCTAAACTGCAGTTTTAATGCAGCTTCAAGAGTCTTACCTAGTGAATTAGTGTGTAATTTTAATGATATTAATAATGATGATGATGAATGATGGACTAAACAAATAATACTATAAATACATAAATAAACACAAGTGGTGTTAAGGATCACAAATCTCATGGTTCGGATCACATTATGTTTTTTTTTTAGTCATGGATTGGACCGTTTTTCGGATCAGCCAAGGGGAGGAATAAATAATGGTTAAATAATGTAATTACTGCCTAAAACTTTCATTTTTGAGCATCAAGTGACGGTGTTTTTAAACTTCACTATGACCATCAGTAGTTTTATCTAAACTATAAACTGGTATCCCTGTACTGTGTTATTTGTCTGTCTGTACTTTCATAACTAAAGACCAAACACTGAATCTTTTTCTTGATTTTTGTGTTTTTTATACACAGATTTGAATGCAGCGATTTAAAGGATTAATAATCATATGCAAATCATCATCATTTATAATTTATGTTGCGTGGGTGTTGAGATCCTGATCTTTTACTGATTAATCGTGCAGCTTACACTGAATGCATTACTGCAGGCTAAAAAAGTAGTGACAGAAAACACCTTTAATAATCTAAGAAACCCTCCACATCCAGAATAACCTACCACAACAATACTGGGATGCAAGCTTTTGAGGTTATAATGTTATTAGGTAAATAAAAAGTTGTTTGCTTTTACTTTGGATTTTGGGAGAAAATTAATATTATGCTCAAGTACGATGGACCAAATACATATACATATTTGCACATATATAAGATATACCAGCCTGATCTCACGAGGAAACCTATGTATATTACGTTTTTTGAGTTTAGTGGCTAATTCGTACGAATTCATCCGAGTTCAGTCGTATGAAATTGTACGATTTTAAAAAGGAGACGTGGCACCTAAGCCCACCCCTAAACCCAACCCTCATTGGGTGATGGGCAAATCGTACTAAATTGTACAAATTAGATCATACGAATTCATACGAATTAGCCACTAAATCAAAAAGTTACAAATTGTCGTGAGATTGTGTTGGATACACAATATATATTTTAAAGAACTTTTACAAAACAAAACCACATAAAAAAAATTGAAAAGAACTGTTCCATGATCATTCAGTGTTTGAAACAAAATACCTATTCTGACCTGTACTTATTAAAATGCTAAAATAATAAGTCAACATGCTCAATTTAATCATATTTTAAATGATTAGAATTAACAATTTTTTGTTAACAAACGAAGGAACTTAGTAGTTTGAATGACTGTGACAAAAGTATAGACTTAAAATGTCTATAAAAGACCAAATTGTGATCTTTAATTCAGTCTTAAAACATGTCATCAAGTAGGTCTTGAACTAAATATGCCTGACATTTAAATTATGACAACACAATTAAAACATTCAACATAATAATAATAATATTATTAATAATAAAATGTTTATGTATAGCGCATTTCCATTATTCAAGGATGGTTTACAAAAGTAGCTAAATAATATAATTAAAAATCTAAACAATACAATATAATCTATATATGTCTGACAACATTTTTTAACATGTAAACTATTGTTATAGTAAATGCCATTTTAGTGAATCTCATCTGTAAATTGTGGCTTTAAAAAGGCTGTAAATATTCTGTATTTTCTTGCAGAGAAAAGGAAAATCAACAATATAAACTAATTTGTATATAAAAACAAATCATACAAGTGATATAGACTTATTATTATGTGTGAAACCCCTTCAAGTTCTTCAAGGCTTTCTATAATTATATTTTTGTATGAAGTGGCTTCACAGTACATTGATTACAGGGAAATCCTGAGGTCTTGATCAAGGACACAACAGTAAACATGTATTATCCACAAACCACTTACATAAGCAACTCATCATTTATAATTCACTTAAACAAATGTGTACATCATTAAAGAATACTGCTCAGAAAATGTACAATATAATATGATAGAAACATACCACCATTTCCTCTTCTTCCTCCTCTTCCTCCTCCTAAACAAAACAGTGTAACATATTAATAGGATGCAGCTATTATCCATAATTAAGAGACATACATACATACATACATAGTTAGAATGAAACTAAAACAACATAAATGATGCCTAGAATGATTTACAAAAGCAAGACAAAGGCTAAATCTCACATTTAGACAGTATAAATACTAGCATACATAAGCATTGGATCAACCTATATCTCAGGCTCGGCTAACATAAGTTAAACCAGACCATTTCGACAAAAAGCCGCTTCTTCATGCGGCTAAATGACAATTAAACCGCATATAAACAAAAAATGCTAATAATACCTCCTCTGGTTCTCCGTTCGTGATCATTTTGTCTTCGAAAACCATGATTTGACCGGAGTTTTTCCTGGAGTGACCCTCTGTGGACTGAGATATGCGCCGATGGAGGACAGCGTGACACTTTCCGGAAGTGGTAAGAGCTTAAAGAGTTTCACGCAAAAAGAGGCGATACACCTCTGTCAACTTCCGGTTCCCTGTGCTTGTTTGATTTTCTTCTCTTAACCTGAGTTGTGATGTTTTGCGGTCAGTGTTTGTTTATCAGTATTTGTTAACTGCTAACATCGAATTTTTGCATACAGTGTATGTTTAGTGAGAGACATATTGTATTACGCTATTTGCTGGCGTTTAAAATGGTTTGCTCCCATCTAGTGGTTTGGAGTATCAACATCAGTGAAGCCAAATAGAATAAAACGTGTTAAATAACATTTAAACACGATTGAATATGTTAAATAAACCAACCTGCGTATAATCTGAGTTATAATATGGAAAGTTAGGACTCTTTTAAGGCAGGCATGTCCAAACTTGGTCCTGGAGGGCCGGTGTCCTGCAAAGTTCCGTACAGCCCCGATCAGACACACCTAGGCTAGCTAATCAAGCTCTTACTAGGCTTTCTAGAAACATCTTTGCAGGTGTGTTGAGGGAAGTTAAAGCTTAAATCTGCAGGACACCAGCCCTCCAGGACCGAGTTTGGACACCCCTGTTTTAAGGTAATAGATCACCCGAAGATGGTTATTAGCGCTTAGGCCAGTGGTCTCAAACTCAATTCCTGGAGGACCACAGCTCTGCAGATTCTAGCTCCAACCACCTCTAAAATTACACCTGCTCAATAGACTCTGAAGCTGCGGTCACACTGGGCTTTTCCTCCCATAGACTTCCATTCATACACACGCGAATGCGTCAGACCGGAAACGCATGGTCATGCGTCAAGTTTCGTATGTCGCTGCGGTGCAAAGTTCAAGCTTGGTGAACTCTGACCTGCGAAATCCCATTACTTGACTGTGTGAGACCAATCGAGGATCAAAACATGACCTCTCTGGATATAAATTTAAAACATGGAGCAATCGCTCACTTTTTTAAATGCCTAATAAACTTGTTTAATCCCGCCCCTTTTCTCAGTGCCGCACGACAGAATATCGCATGCTCAAACTCTAATGTGACCGCAGCTTTATAGTCTTGATTTAATTGATTGAATCTTGATTATTTGGATCAGCTGTTTTTGGTAGGGTTGAAGCAAAACTGTGCAGAGCTGCGGCCCTCCAGGAATCGAGTTTGAGACCCATGCCTTAGACTATGGCTGTTTCCAGATTAATAAAGGGACTAAGCCGAAAAGAAAATGCATGAATAAATGAATGAATGAATGAATGAATGAATGAATGAATTTATATGATGCATTTTAGAGCAGATTAATTCAGTGGATGTAACATAACAAAAGGGCAGTAAATTTGAACAGTGCACAAGAGTTAATGACAAAATAAATAAACGATTATAAACAAAAACAGAACAAAAACAGATCACCTAAATAATCTTTTTGTTTTGCTTTTTTTGAACATTTACAACCATAAATGCCTTAGTAAATATACAAAATTCCCTATCAGAACGCAGACAAGCATAACAAATAATTAAATAAATAAATAAATAAATATAATGGGGTTTCAACAAGTTTAATATATTAATATTTAACAATCTCTTGATTAAGTTGGGGAAGGTTTAAAGGGATTCATTCATTCATTATCCTAGTCCCTTTATTCATCAGGGGTTGCCACAATGGACCGAACCGCCAGCTTATCTAGCAAATGTTTTACACAGCGAATGGCTGCAACCCTGTACTGGGAAACACCCATACACTCTCATACTCTACGGCCAGTTAAGTTTATTTAGTTTAAACCCACGCCAACACTGGAGAACATGCAAACTCCACACAGAAATGCCAAATTGTCCAGCAAGGACTCGAACCATCTGTGAGGCGACAGTGTTAACCACTGTGCCACCGTGCCGCCCCTAATTATAGTTTACAAATGAAAGTTCTGATATCAATTACTCATTCTAGACATGTTTGAGTTTCTTCAGATAAGCACAAAGGAATATATTTTGAAGAATGTTGGAAACAGAGAGCGTACATAGTATATCTGTTTTCCCACATGGCTACACATTACAATTGTCCAGCATTCAACAATACAACATTCTTCAAAATATCTTCGTTTGTGTTTAACAGTAGAAAGAAACTCGTATTTGAAACGGCTTGAGGTTGAGTAAATGGTGTGTACATTTTCGTTATTGGGTGAACTACCCCTTTAAATCGTTTACATCAGTGTAGATTCCCGCTTCCGCACAGGAAGTGGAATAAAAGTTGGAGCTCTAGCTCATCTAACTCGTGTCATTTTCCTTTCTATGTCCTTAACTGTGTCAAAGTTAAAGCCCCGGTGAAACACAGGCGATGACATTACGTTCGGGACATCACAGTCTATCTCAACAGCACACTCAGCAGCAACTTTAGTAGTTATGGAGAGTTTTAATTTGAAGCGACTTCATTTAGACATGAACGTCAACTGGACGCCGATGTTTGCAGCCACAGTTTGCGGCACAGGTGCGATATTTCTTTTCTGGAAATGGAGAAATAACCAGAAGATTCAGAATAAAATACTAAACGCGCGGAGAAGAAGAGATAAATCACTTGAGCAGGCTGAACAAGCGGTGCAGCGATTTAAAATACAGGTACAAAGCTAGCATTTATCTCAATAAAGTATGCATTCTGTCACACTTTTATGAGTATTCATGTGAAGAAAAGCAAGATTTATCCTGTAATTACAACACTGTAAATCTCTCTTCCGTCTATTTTGTGCAAAATGGTAAACAAACATGTTTATATGAATTTGTCAAAACGAAAAACACAACAAAACCTGTTGTTTATCATTTGGGTAATACTTTTAAGGTAACACTTTACAATAAGGTTCATTAGTTAATGCATTTACTAACATGAACTAATCATGAACAACACATGTACAGCATTTAATAATCATAATTGAACATTTACTAATGCATTATTAACATCCAAGTCCGTGCTTGTTAACATTAGTTAATGCACCATGAGTTAACATGAACTAACAATGAACTACTGTATTTTCATTAACTAATGTTAACTAGCATGAACAAATACAGTAGTAAATGTATTGTTCATTGTTTGTTCATGTTAGTAAATGCATTAATTAACATTAACTAATGAACCTTATTGTAAAGTGTGACCACTTTTAGTATATGTAACAACTCACAGTGCAAACTGCTGGCTTATTACTTGCTTAATATTATTTTATTAATTGTTTATTAACACTTATAAAGTATAATCTTATTCTACAACCCTACTCCATTACCTAAACCCATAATACTACCTTACTATTAATAAGCAGCTAATTAGCAGTTCATTGAGCTAGAAGTTAATAGTTAATTAACTATTAGTTAATGTCAAAAATTGTACCTTAAAACAAAGTGTGACCGTCATTTGTTTTCATTAATTTTAAATATTTTGTAAATTTGTAATATTTTTTCGGAGCCAAACCATCATCAGATTTAATGTGTAATTAAATAACTTGACTGACTGTGAAATACTTTTTGTTATTCTCAGATATTACAATAAATGTATTTGATCACTAAGCTTAATTGGACTACTGTAGTTTTTGGCTTAATGCAATTACCTTTTCTTGATCCAATATTCTGAATTAAAAGATGCAAGAAGTGCGCGTCAGGGTAAAGTATGTAGTAAATGATGACAACATTATATATGTGACCAGTTGAATATGTTTTTAATATTTACCCTGTAATCACAATACAGTAAATCCCTCTTCTGTCTATTTTGTGCAAAATGGTAAACAAACATGTTTATATGAATCTGTCAAAACGAAAAACACAACAAAACCTGTTGTTTGTCATTTAGGTAATACTTTTAGTATAAGTAACAACTCACATTATTATCTACTGGCTTATTACTTGTTTAATATTAAGATATTAACTGTTTATTAGCACTTATAAAGTATGATCTTATTCTACATCCCTACTCCATTACCTAAACCCAACTACTACCTTACTCACTATTAATAAGCAGCTAATTAGTAGTTCATTGAGCTAGAAGTTAATAGTTAATTATCTATTAGTTAATGCTTTGTTAATAGCAAGAATTGGAGCTTAAAACAAAGTGTGATCGTCATTTGTTTTCAATAATTTTGAATATTTAGTAAATTTGTAATTTTTTTTTCGGAGCCAAACCATCATCAGATTTTAATTTGTAATTAAATAACTTGACAGACGGTAAAATACTTTTTGTTATTCTCTGATAATAAATACATTCGATCACTAAGCTTAATTGGATTAATGTAGTTTTTGGCTGCATGCAAATAAATTATGACCTTTTTCTGATCCAATGTTATGAATTAAAATATGAAACAAGGGTACCTCAGGGTAAAGTATGTAGTAAATAAGGACAACATTATGTGGCCAGTAGAATATGTTTTTAATATTTACCCTGTAATCACAATACAGTAAATCCCATTTATTTTGTGCAAAATGGTAAACAAACATGTTTATATGAATCTGTCAAAGCAAAAAACACAACAAAACCCATTGTTTGTCATTTAGGTAATACTTTTAGTATGTGTAACAATTCACAGTATTATCTACTGGCTTATTACTTGCTTAATATTAAGATATTAACTGTTTATTAGCACTTCTACATCCCTACTCCATTATCTAAACCCAACTACTACCTTACTCACTATTAATAAGCAGCTAATTAGTAGTTCATTGAGCTAGAAGTTAATAGTTAATTATCTATTAGTTAATGCTTTGTTATTAGCAAGAATTGGAGCTTAAAACAAAGTGTGATCGTCATTTGTTTTAAATAATTTTGAATATTTAGTAAATTTTTAATTTATTTTCTGAGCCAAACCATCATCAGATTTTAATTTGTAATTAAATAAATTGACAGACGGTAAAATACTTTTTGTTATTTTCTGATAATAAATACATTCGATCACTAAGCTTAATTGGATTAATGTAGTTTTTGGCTGCATGCAAATAAATTATGACCTTTTTCTGATCCAATGTTATGAATTAAAATATGAAACAAGGGTACCTCAGGGTAAAGTATGTAGTAAATAAGGACAACATTATGTGACCAGTAGAATATGTTTTTAATATTTACCCTGTAATCACAATACAGTAAATCCCATTTATTTTGTGCAAAATGGCAAACAAACATGTTTATATGAATCTGTCAAAGCAAAAAACACAACAAAACTCATTGTTTGTCATTTAGGTAATACTTTTAGTATGTGTAACAATTCACAGTATTATCTACTGGCTTATTACTTGCTTAATATTAAGATATTAACTGTTTATTAGCACTTATAAAGTATAATCTTATTCTACATCCCTACTCCAGTACATAAAAACTACCATACTCTGTAAAAAATGCAGGCTTCCACACAATTCATTCATGTTGTCCCAACACAAATTGAGTTAACACTTTTAACAAACTTGTGTGTATTGAACATAAAAAAATTTAGTTGTTCCAATGAAATCTGAAGAATTGTGTTGTTCCAGTAGAATATGTTTTTAATCATTTATTTTCTGACAACAGAGTACCAATGTTTTAACTTCGGAGTAGTTAAAACTGAACAAAATGAAAACATTTGTTGGTATTTTCTGGAAAAATTGCTCTGAATGACAATATTTGGTCCCACTTTATATTTAGTGTCCTTAACTACTATGTACTTACATCAAAAAATAAATACAAAGTACTTACTGTGTTCATAATGTATTTGAGAACACTTGTGGTGCTTTTGAGTTGGGATAGAGGTTGGGTTATGGACAGGTTTGGTGGCATGGGTAGGTTTAAGGGTGGGTTAAGGTGTAAGGGATGGTCAACAGTGTATTTACAAATGAAATTACAAAAGTTAATTACAGATGTAAATACATACATGTATTTAATCAAGCTTAAGTACACAGTAAATACATGTATTTACACAATACGTACATTGTAACAAACTATTAATTCCTATGTAAGTACATATTAGTTAAGCCCAATGAAAATCTTGAGGAAATGTTTTCAAACCTTTTAAAATGTGACCACATAGAAACCCTGTAAATCTGGAGAAAACATTTTATATCTGGTGTGAAAAGTTAATATTTAAAGGCTACAGGACTTTTAGTGTAACCGGATCATAACTGGAGTCTCTAAATGGACACTAGTAGTTAAAGTTACATATTTCCCACAGTGATAGTACAGTCATCATTTGGCTCAAATACTTTATAAACTGTACTAAAGTAAGTCAATTGTATTAAACTGCAGCTAATATTATAGTATTTACAACACCTTGTTATTGAATGCCACAGCGTACTGAAGTATTACTCTAGTCAACTGATAAACTGTAATTAATACTATAGTATATTTTAGTTTCCGCTTCTGTAGTAAAATATATAGTTGCAAAAAACTTACTACAGTATTACATTTGGTTATATTACTGTAGTTGTTTGGTTACCGTAGACTAGTTCAGTGCCATTGGCTCATAAACATTTCTTGCTTGTTATTAAACTATTTCATAACTGTAACAAGAGGCAATGTTAAAACAGCTCTCATAACATTATTTATCAATATGTGGCTCTTGGATTCTCGAAAGCTATAGAAATTAAAAATGTAAAACAGGAAATACGTTGGGACTAGGGTTGTAACAATATACCGGTATGACGGTCTACCACGATTTGAACGTGCACGATTATCATACCATGAACAATTGCATATCAACGGTTTTAACCCTTAAAGACCGAGACAGCCGCCCGCGGCTAAAAATAAGTATTGCTCTTAAATGTTTAATAACTTTTGATAATCGCTGATCCGATTCATACAATTCAAAGATTGGCATAAAGAAGAGAATCTCAGCTTTCCAGTGCTGTATCACATAACATTCGACTTTCAGAGGCTCCGGAATCAGTGCGGTTACGTCATCAAAATTTGACAACGCTGATTTGACAAAGAAACGCTCGTCACTGTGTCTCCGGACAAATCAGACATGATACATTGATGCATTGTCCCTCCTCCATGCCCAGATTGGTTTAAACTCGCTATATCACAACCAATAAGCATAGGTTTCACTTTTGTTTGTGGACCAACAATGAGCTTTTTGAACAACACGGAATGAGAGATAGGCATACATTTCTGCGTGGCTAAATAAAACGCAAAGAAAAAAGTTTTGCATGAAATAATTCTCATACTAAGTACTTTTGCATGCACAGCAGCACAGAAACATGACAAAACAGTGACACAGCAAAGACGAACTGCTGCTCTTGCTGTTTTCAAAAGACGCAAATGAAGGTGCAGCTGTTTGTCTGCATTGCAGACAACCATATCCAAATCCATATCGATAGACAACCATATCCATGCTGGCACATAAAACCTAAGGATGTTCCATATTGAATCTAGTTTCGTTATGTAACTATTTATAGTATAGTAAATATTTATATCTATTTTTTTACTGAGGATTTGCACCATGTTTATTTGGACTTTATTTGGACTTTGACACATTATTTATTATTTTCTTATTTTTTTATTTGTTCATTGTAAGTGGTATTGTTTATAGTAACTGAAAATATATTATTTGGAAAAAGTCAAATTTGCTTCACTGTTCTATTATTTTGTAACATTTGTAACATACCGTATACCGCGAAACCGTCAAACCGTGGTATTGTTTTAGACGATTATCATACCGTAAAAAATTCATACCGTTACAACCCTAGTTGGGACCATTGTTTTTGTTTACATCCCTCAAAATGCTCTATAGAACTACCGCAACAGATTCATTCAAGTACTTTACAGTCAACACTGTAGCTTTTACTTTAACTTACTAGTGTTTTCCCTCTGCATGCTTATAATAAAGTCTCTGTTATCTTTATCTGAGTATGTGTTTTTTGGTTTGTTGCATCTTTCCAGAACCCAGGTTTCCAGAGCAGCTCTATAGTGTCTTTGTCTTTGTCGGAGCTCACTGGGAAACTGCAGGACGGCTCTCTGCAGCCTGATGCCGTGCTTTACGCTTTCATGGAGAAGGTGACTTCTGTCATGTTTTAACTTCGAATGCCTGCTTCAGAGATTTTTCAGAGTTAACATTATAGTTGCAAAACATTAGAGATGCACTACTTTTCTATGAAGTGTAGTGTGTTACTCCTGTTATGAATGTTAGATTTAGTCTGAGTAGGACATATACCTCGTATAAATAGTTTATAAAGTTGTAAAACGCATGTGGCAACAAAAATATCATTATCATTTGGTGCAGGCAAATTGTATTAATAGTCCAATTAAAATAATTTTAGTTTACACAATTTATTAAATTCCTAAAGAACACAAATGATGAATGCATCTCGTTATAACTGTTAATTAACTAATAGTAAAATCTACTGCTATTAATATGTATATAAGCAACAATATGAGTTTTAAAACCTCTTTAAAAATAAAGTCTATGTGTTTTATTTAATAAATATTTGATTTTAATGTTTTTTATTTTTTATTTACTACTAATATAGTATTACTGGTATGGTTAATACATTTTAAATACGTTTGAATTTATTTAGACATAGTGGAACTGTGTGTGTATTTATTAAAAACTGCTAAACTAACTTACATAACTAGAATTTTCATGGCATCTACAGTATATTCAATTCAATTCATGTTTATTTCTCTGGCGCTTTTACATTGTCGATTTAAGCAGCTGAACACAGAAGTTCTAGTAAATTAAACTGTGTCAGTCCAGTTTTCAGTGTTAAGCTTCAGTTTAGTTCAGTTCACCGTTTAAATTTCACTGCTGAAAGTCCAAACAGTGAGGACCAAATCCATCAATGCGCAGCTCCACAAGTCCCGACCCAAGCAAGCCAGTGGTGACAGTGGCGAGGAACAAACTTCACCAACTGATGAAAAAAAAAAAATATATATATATATATTTATACAACAGTTCTGTCTGGTTCTTGAATCTGATTGGCTTATAGCTGTGAAATATTTAAGTAATATCAGCACCAGTAAAGCCTCTTTACCCTTTGTGTATTACTCCGCCCACATACAACCAGCAAAAAGCAGACACTACAGATCTAAAGTTTAAAAGATGCATGCTCAGCTGTTTAACTGTCAGCTTATGATTTGAATCCGAGGCGGAAGAAAGTAGTTCCTCCTACAAAAGGGTTTTTGAGACTCTCCATGTTTGATTTTGTTTTTATATACACAATTATGTCGAACTGTTGTATAAACGCAATATCACACTCGTAGCAGTGTGATATGGCTGTATATCGGCACTGGTGGGGGCACTAAGGCAATCGGCCTGCGAGCATGCCAACGCACACCTCCCACCAGTGCCGATATACAGCCATAGCACACTGCTACTCGTGTTATATTGCTCATATATATATATTCATTTTCTTTTCAGCTTAGTCTTTTTATTAATCAGGGGTCACCACAGAAGAATAAACTCCCAACCCATCCAGCACATGTTTTACGCAGCGGATGCCTTTTCTAGCTGCAACTCATCTCTGGGAAACATCCATACACACTCATTCACACTTATACACTATGGACAATGTAGCCTACCTAAATCACCTCTACCGCATGTCTTTGGACTGTGGGGGAAACCGGAGCACCCGGAAACCCACGCGAATGCAAGGAGAACATGCAAACCTCACACAGAAACGCCAACTGACCCAGCCGCGACTCGAACTAGTGACTTTCTTACTGTGAGGCGACAGCACTACCTACTGCGCCACTGCATCGCCCAATATATATGTAGTATATTTGTTAAATAATAAAGTGCTTCATTTATCTTTGTTTATAATTCATTTTGGATAAAAGCATCTGCTAAATAAATAAATGTAATTGTCAAATGTAAATGGCTTTGTCATCCTGGATTATGACCATGAGATTCCTCTTTTGACTTGATTTGTATAAGAAATAAATACCCTAGTAATTCTTTAGTTAGTATAAGAAAGACAGATTATTATTAATCACTGTACTGAAGAGCCTCTCATTTGCCTGCTTCAATCCAAACAGACTCTGGAGGTGAACAGGAATCTGAACTGTGGCACTGAGATGTTGATGGAGTCTGTGGCACAACTGAAAGACATGAACACTCAAAAGAAAGGCCTTCTGTATGGAGTCCCCATCAGCATCAAGGACAATTTTGGATATAAGGTGATTATGATGATTAAAGGGATGACGCGAGATGTCTTTTGGTCTTGGGTAGGGCTCACCAATCTCGTTCCTGGAGGTCTGGTGTCCTGCTGATCTTAGCTCCAACTTGCCTCAACACACCTGCCTGGGTGTTTTAAGTATACCTAGTAAGACCTTGATTAGCTTGTTCAGGTTTGTTTGATTAGGGTTGGAGCTAAAATCTGCTGGACACAGGACCTCCAGGAACAAGTTTGATGATCCCTGGTCTAGGGGTTCCTTAACTTTTCAGCTCACATATACAAAGACATAAAACACACACACACACGTTTGTTTTTGTGAAAAGTGGGGACATTACCAACCCAAGTTCATTCTGGAAACGTAGCCCCGCGGACGTTTCTGGAGACCGCGATTAACGTGGCCGGAGGTACGTAAAGGCCGCGTTTGGTTTTTTTCGAGCGAACGCTGCGGGGTGGTGTGGCGCCGCTCCGCCCCTCCTCTTCGCGCTCGCCGGCCGACAGCTCGCCTCCGAGTGGAGGGCTTTCCCGACGCAATCAGTTTGTCCGCCTAGCTCACAGCGTTGCGTCGCCGGAGCGGAGGCCCTGGAGGAGGAGGACGAGCCGGAGCCGGCCGCGGTGGACGACGACTGGGATCGAGTCCGGGGAACAGCGGGTTCCGGAAATCAGGTGAGACGAAAAACGGAATCCGGAAAATGAGGGCGAGAACGCGGCGGGATCCGAAAAACGCGGTCGAAATCGGAGACGAGGGCTTTTGCTTTTTTTTTTTTTTTCTGATCCGGTGGCTTTTCGCGCGAGAACGGCGCGGGCGCGAAACCCGAGACGTAAAAAAGCGCGCACAGCGGCCTCTCGCGGATCCGCGAAAACAAAAAAACGCTCGAATACGTACCTCCCGGGACGTAAATCGCAGTCCGCAGAAACGTCCGCGGGGCTACGTTTCCACAATGAGCCCGGGTTGGACATTACATAGGTTTCCATTCATTTTATACTGTCAAAACCGTATATCATATTGCCCTCACCCCATCCCACCCCTAAACCCAACCATCACAGGAGACGATGTGCAGCTTTGCTCTCTGATTAAACTCATTCTGTAGGATTTATAAGCTTTTTGGGAAATGAGGACATCATTAATGTCATATTTTACCTCCTTTTTGTAATACCTGTGTCATACCCATGTCATTATACAGATTTGTGTCCTGATATGTCACAAAAACACGTACACACGTGCACACACACACACACACACACACACACACACACACACAAAAAGTAAATTAAATGGTCAATGCACATATCTAAGTAAACCTGACAAAAAACTCTAAAGTTAGATGGTTCTTGTCTGAACAGGGTCATGATTCTTCATGTGGAGTGGTGAGTAAATTGGATCAGCCGGCGGTCATGGATAGTGTGATCGTTACAGTGCTGAAGAAGCAGGGAGCAATACCCTTCATCAAGACCAACATACCACAAGGTCTTCTCAAGTGAGTAAACAAAGTACAACCTGATCATATCGGGTGATTTGCAGGCCAAGGAGGGTCAATGATGTTAAAGGAAAGGTTCATTCAATAAAAAACATTTATAGTTCATTTACTCACCCTTGGGCCATTGGATATGTAGGTGCCTTTTTTTCTTCAGTAAAGCATTAAAGTCCCCATGAAATCAAAATAAAGTTCAGTATGTTAGTTTTAAGGATGTCTACAAGCTAATGTGCTCCAAAATAGTGACAGCATTTGCAATCGGAAGATATAAAGCAATTTGCAACAATACAGTTTGTCACTTTCGCCTAAATTGATAATTTTTACATCATCTCATGCTTCAGTTTCCTCATTAAATCATCTGACCAATCAAATGCTCTCTAGTATTTGACATGCCCCGCCTTTTTTCGCAACGCTTTCTCATTTGTTTTTCATTTGATGCGCTTGAGCTCAACCTCTCACTGGCAGACCTATGGTAAAACCAAAAGCTATT